>NC_048567.1:8379876-8387376 GCF_013265735.2 Oncorhynchus mykiss | reverse complement strand
GTTGCCCTTTTCTCGTGGCAACAGGTCACAAATCTTGCTGCTGTGATGGCACACTGTGGAATTTCACCCAGTAGATATGGGAGTTTTTCAAAATTGGATTTGTTTTCGAATTCTTTGTGGATCTGTGTAATCTGAGGGAAATATGTCTCTCTAATATGGTCATACATTGGGCAGGAGGTTAGGAAGTGCATCTCAGTTTCCACATTTTGTGGGCAGTGAGCACATAGCCTGTCTTCTCTTGAGAGCCATGTCTGCCTACGGCGGCCTTTCTCAATAGCAAGGCTATGCTCACTGAGTCTGTACATAGTCAAAGCTTTCCTTAATTTTGGGTCAGTCACAGTGGTCAGGTATTCTGCTGCTGTGTACTCTCTGTTTGGGGCCAAATAGCATTCTAGTTTGCTCTGTTTTTTTGTTAATTCTTTCCAATGTGTCAAGTAATTATCTTTTTGTTTTCTCATGATTTGGTTAGGTCTAATTGTGCTGTTGTCCTGGGGCTCTGTAGGGTGTGTTTGTGTTTGTGAACAGAGCCCCAGGACCAGCTTGCTTAGGGGACTCTTCTCCAGGTTCATCTCTCTGTAGGTGATGGCTTTGTTATGGAAGGTTTGGGAATCGCTTCCTTTTAGGTGGTTGTAGAATTTAACGGCTCTTTTCTGGATTTTGATAATTAGTGGGTATCGGCCTAATTCTGCTCTGCATGCATTATTTGGTGTTCTACGTTGTACACAGAGGATATTTTTGCAGAATTCTGCATGCAGAGTCTCAATTTGGTGTTTGTCCCATTTTGTGAAGTCTTGGTTGGTGAGCGGACCCCAGACCTCACAAACATAAAGGGCAATGGGCTCTATGACTGATTCAAGTATTTTTTTAGCCAAATCCTAATTGGTATGTTGAAATTTATGTTCCTTTTGATGGCATAGAATGCCCTTCTTGCCTTGTCTCTCAGATCGTTCACAGCTTTGTGGAAGTTACCTGTTACCTGGCGCTGATGTTTAGGCCAAGGTATGTATAGTTTTGTGTGTGCTCCTGGGCAACAGTGTCTAGATGGAATTTGTATTTGTGGTCCTGGCAAATGGACCTTTTTTGGAACACCATTATTTTGGTCTTACTGAGATTTACTGTCAGGGCCCAGGTCTGACAGAATCTGTGCATAAGATCTAGGTGCTGCTGTAGGCCCTCCTTGGTTGGTGACAGAAGCACCAGATCATCAGCAAACAGCAGACATTTGACTTCGGATTCTAGCAGGGGGAGGCCGGGTGCTGCAGACTTTTCTAGTGCCGCTCCAATTCGTTGATATATATGTTGAAGAGGGTGGGGCTTAGGCTGCATCCCTGTCTAACCCCACGACCCTGTGTGAAGAAATGTGTGTGTTTTTTGCCAATTTTAACCACACACTTGTTGTTTGTGTACATGGATTTTATAATGTTGTATGTTTTACCCCCAACACCACTTTCCATCAGTTTGTATAGCAGACCCTCATGCCAAATTGAGTCGAAGCCTTTTTTGAAATCAACAAAGCATGAGAAGACTTTGCCTTTGTTTTGGTTTGTTTGGTTGTCAATTAGGGTTTGCAGGGTGAATACATGGTCTGTTGTACGGTAGTTTGGTAAAAAGCCAATTTGACATTTGCTCAGTACATTGTTTTCATTGAGGAAATGTATGAGTCTGCTGTTAATGATAATGCAGAGGATTTTCCCAAGGTTAATGTTGACACATATTCCACGGTAGTTATTGGGGTCAAATTTGTCTCCACTTTTGTGGATTGGGGTGATCAGTCCTTGGTTCCAAATATTGGGGAAGATGCCAGAGCTAAGGATGATGTTAAAGAGGTTTAGTATAGCCAATTGGAATTTGTTGTCTGTATATTTGATCATTTCATTGAGGATACCATCAACACCACAGGCCTTTTTGGGTTGGAGGGTTTTTATTTTGTCCTGTAGCTCAGTCAAGGTAATTGGAGAATCTAGTGGGTTCTGGTAGTCTTTAATAGTTGATTCTAAGATCTGTATTTGATCATGTATATGTTTTTGCTCTTTATTCTTTGTTATAGAGCCAAAAAGATTGGAGAAGTGGTTTACCCATACATCTCCATTTTGGATAGATAATTCTGCGTGTTGTTGTTTGTTTAGTGTTTTCCAATTTTCTCTCTCTCTTTATCTCTCTCTAGCTCTCTCTCTCTCTCTAGCTCTCTGTCTGTCTCGCTCTCTCTGTCTCTCTCTCTCTCTCTCTCTCACCCCCCCCCCCTCTCTCAATTCAATTCAATTCAAGGGCTTTATTGGCATGGGAAACATGTGTTAACATTGCCAAAGCAAGTGAGGTAGACAACATACAAAGTGAATATATAAAGTGAAAAACAACAAAAATTAACAGTAAACATTACACATACAGAGGTTTCAAAACAGTAAAAACATTACAAATGTCATATTATATATATCTACAGTGTTTTAACAATGTACAAATGGTTAAAGGACACAAGATAAAATAAATACGCATAAATATCTCTCTCTCTCTCTTTCTCTCTCTCTCTCTCTCGCTGTCTCTTAATTCAATTCAATTTAGGGCTTTATTGGCATGGAAACACATGTTACGTTGCCAAAGCAAGTGAAATAGATAATAAATAAAAGTGAAATAAAGAAGTAAATGTTACACTCACAAAAGTTCCAAAAGAATAAAGTCATTTCAAATGTCATATTATGTGCAAATGTTTCAAATACAAAAGGGAAAATAAATAAACATACATTTGGGTTGTATGGTGTTGGTTCTTCACTGGTTCTCTCTCTCTTTCTCTCATTCTCTCTCTCTCTCTCTCTCTCTCTCTCTCTCTCTCTCTCTCTCTCTCAATACAATTCAAGGATTTATTGGCATGGGACACACATGTTAACATTGCCAAAGCAAGTGAAGTAGATAATAAACAAAAGTGAAATAAACAATACAAATTTACAGTAAACATTACACTCATAAAAGTTCCAGAAGAATACAGACATTTCAAATGTCATAGCTGTACATAGACCATCTGTAAATAGACACTGTGCTATCTAACCTCCAAACGAGCTTCAATGCCATACAACACTCCTTCCGTGGCCTCCAACTGCTCTTAAACGCTAGTAAAACTAAATGCATGCTTTTCAACCGTTCGCTGCATGCACCCGCACTCCCGACTAGCATCACCACCCTGGATGGTTCCGACCTAGAATATGTGGACATCTAAGGTACCTAGGTGTCTGGCTAGACTGTAAACTCTCCTTCCAGACTCGTATCAAACATCTCCAATCTAAAATCAAATCTAGAGTTGGCTTTCTATTCCGCAACAAAGCCTCCTTCACTCACGCCGCCAAACTTACCCTAGTAAAACTGACTATCCTACCGATCCTCGACTTCGGCGATGTCATCTACAAAATAGCTTCCAAACACTCTACTCAGCAAACTGGATGCAGTTTATCACAGTGCCATCCGTTTTGTTACTAAAGCACCTTATACCACCCACCACTGCGACCTGTATGCTCTAGTCGGCTGGCCCTCGCTACATATTCGTCGCCAGACCCACTGGCTCCAGGTCATCTACAAGTCCATGCTAGGTAAAGCTCCGCCTTATCTCAGTTCACTGGTCACGATGGCAACACCCACCCGTAGCACGCGCTCCAGCAGGTGTATCTCACTGATCATCCCTAAAGCCAACACCTCATTTGGCCGCCTTTCGTTCCAGTTCTCTGCTGCCTGTGACTGGAACGAATTGCAGAATTCGCTGACGTTGGAGACTTATCTCTCTCACCAACTTTAAACATCTGCTATCTGAGCAGCTAACCGATCGCTGCAGCTGTACATAGTCCATTGGTATTTAGCCCACCCAATCTACCTACCTCATCCCCATACTGTTTTTATTTTATTTACTTTTCTGCTCTTTTGCACACCAGTATCTCTACTTGCACATGACCATCTGATCATTTATCACTCCAGTGTTAATCTGCAAAATTGTAATTATTCACTCCTATGGTATATTTATTGCCTACCTCCTCATGCCTTTTGCACACAATGTATATGGACTTTCTTTTTTCTACTTTGTCATTGGCTTGTTTATTGTTTACTCCATGTGTAACTCTGTGTTGTTGTCTGTGTCACACTGCTATGCCTTATCTTGGCCAGGTCGCAGTTGTAAATGAGAACTTGTTCTCAACTAGTCTACCTGGTGAAATAAAGGTGAAATTAAATAAATAAAAAAATATTCTGTCTACGTACAGTGTTGTAACGATGTGCAAATACTTAACGTAAAATGGTGTTTGTCCTTCACTGGTTGAACTTTCCTTGTGGCAACAGGTCACAAATCTTGCTGCTCTGATGGCACACTGTGGCATTTCACCCAGTAGATATGGGAGTTTATCAAAATGGGGTTTGTTTTCTAATTCTTTGTGGATCTGTGTAATCTGAGGTAAATATGTCTCTCTAATATGGTCATACATTTGACAGGAGGTTAGGAAGTGCATCTCAGTTTCCACCTCATTTTGTGGGCAGTGTGCACATAGCCTGTCTTCTCTTGAGAGCCAGGTCTTCCTACGGTGGCCTTTCTCAGTAGCAAGGCTATGCTCACTAAGTCTGTACATAGTCAAAGCTTTCCTTAATTTTGGGTCAGTCACAGTGGTCAGGTATTCTGCCACGGTGTACTCTCTGTTAGGGCCAAATATCATTCTAGTTTGCTCTATTTTTTTGTTAATTCTTTCCAATGTGTCAAGTAATTATCTTTTTGTTTTCTCATGATTTGGTTAGGTCTAACTGTGTTGCTGTCCTGGGGCACTGTGGGGTCTGTTTGTGTTTGTGAACAGAGTCCCAGGACCAGCTTGCTTAGGGGACTCTTCGCCAGGACCATCTCTCTGTAGGCTTTGTTATGGAAGGTTTGGGAATCGCTTCATTTTAGGTGGTTGTAGAATTTAACGACTCTTTTCTGGAATTTGATAATTAGCGTGTATTGTCGTAATTCTGCTCTGCATACATGATTTTGTGTTTTACGTTGTACACTGAGGATATTTTTGCAGAATTCTGCATGCAGAGTCTCAATTTGGTGTTTGTCCCATTTTGTGAATTCTGGTTGGTGAGCAGAGCCCATACCTCACAACCATAAAGGGCATTGGGTTATATAACTGATTCAAGTATTTTTAGCCAGATCCTAATTGGTATGTCTAATTTTATGTTCCTTTTGATGGCATAGAAGGCTCTTGCCTTGTCTCTCAGATCGTTCACAGCTTTGTGGAAGGTTCCTGTGGTGCTGATTTTGAAGAGGGTGGGGCTTAAGCTGCATCCCTGTCTCAAACTACGGCCCTGTGGAAAGAAATATGTGTGGTTTTTGCCAATTTTAACCGCACACTTGGTGTTTGTGTACATAGATTTCATAACGTTGTACAGTGGGAAGAAAAAGTATGTGAAACCTTTAGAATTAATTTCTGCATAAATTGGTCATAAAATGTGATCGAAGTCACAACGATAGACAAACACAGTCTACTTAAACTAATAACACACAAACAATCATCATTTTTCATGTCTTTATTGAACACACCGTGTAAACATTCACAGTGCAGGGTGGAAAAAGTATGTGAACCCTTGGATTTTATTTAAGTATGTGAACCCTTTATTTAACATGTTGACCCTCCTTTGGCAGCAATAACGTCAACCAAACATCTTCTGTAGTTGTGGATCAGACCTGCACAATGGTCAGGAGGAATTTTGGACCATTCCTCTTTACAAAACTGTTTTAGTTCCACAATATTCTTGGAATGTCTGGTGTGAACCATTCTCTTGAGGTCATGCCACAGCATCTCAATCGGGATTAAGTCAGGACGGACTGGGCCACTCCAGAATGTGTATTTTCTTCTGTTGAAGCCATTCTGTTGTTGATTTACTTCTGTCTTTTGTTTTGTTGTCCTGTTGCATCACCTAACTTCTGTTGAGCTTCAATTGGTGGACAGATAGCCTTACATTACACTGCAAAATGTCTTGATAAACATTTTTCCATCGATGATAGCAAGCTGTCCAGGCCCTGAGGCAGCAAAGCAGCCCCAAACCATGATGCTCCCTCCACCATACTTTACAGTTGGGATGAGGTTTTGATGTTTGTGTGCTGTGCCTTTTTTTCTCCACACACAGTGTTGTGTGTTCCTTCCTTCCAAACAAATCAACTGTAGTTTCATCTCTCCACAGAGTATTTTGCCAGTAGTGCTGTGGAACATCCAGGTGCACTTTTGCGAACTTCAAACGTGAAGAAATGTTTTTTCTGGACAGCAATGGCTTCTTCCGTGGTGTCCTCCCATGAACACCATTCTTGTTTAGTGTTTGATATTGTGTTTTTTATTGTGGACTCGACAACAGAGATGTTAGCATCTTCCAGAGATGTCTTTATGCTTTTAGCTGACACTCTAGGATTCTTCTTAACCTCATTGAGCATTCTGCGCTGTGCTCTAGCAGTCATCGTTGCAGGACGGTCACTCTTAGGGAGAGTAGCAACAGTGCTGACATTTCTACATTTATAGACAATTTGTCTCACCGTGGACGGATTATAGAGAAACTTTTGTAACCCTTTCCAGCTTCATGCAAGGCAACCATTCTTAATCTTAGGTCGTCTGAGATCTCTTTTGTTCGAGGCATGGTTCACATCAGGCTCCTGACTCCAATTAGCATTTGGAGAAGTCATTAGCCTAGGAGATCACATACTTTTTCCAACCTATACTGTAAATGTTTAAATTATGTATTCAATATAGACAAGAAAAATACAATGATTATTAGTTTAAGCACACTGTTTGTCTATTGTTGTGACTTAGATGAAGATCAGTTCAAATTTTATTACTAATTTATACAGAAATCCAGGTAATTTCTTTATTTTATTTTTATTTAACCTTTATTTAACCAGGTAGGCCAGTTGAGAACAAGTTCTCATTTACAACTGCGACCAGGCCAAGATAAAGCAAAGCAGTGTGACAAAAACAACAACACAGAGTTACACATAAACAAACGTACAGTCAATAATACAATAGAAAAATCTATGTACATTGTGTGCAAATGTAGAAGATTAGGGAGGTAAGGCAATAAATAGGCCATAGAGGCGAAATAATTACAATTTAGCATTAACACTGGAGAGATAGATGTGCAGATGATGATGTGCAAGCAGAGATACTGGGGTGCAAAAGAGGACAAAGATAAATACAAATATGGGGATGAGGTAGTTGGGTGTGCTATTTACAGATTGGCTATGTACAGGCACAGTGCTGCTCTGACAGCTGATGCTTAAAGTTAGAGAGGGAGGTATTAGTCTCCAGCTTCAGTAATTTTTGCAATTTGCTCCAGTCATTGGCAGCAGAGAACTGGAAGGAAAGGCAGCTAAAGGAAGTGTTGGCTTTGGGGATGACTAGTGAAATATACCTGCTGGAGCGCGGGCTACGGTTTGGTGCTGCTATGTTGACCAGTGAGCTGAGAAAAGGCGGGGCTTTACCTAGCAAAGACTTATAGATAACCTGAAGCCAGTAG
>NC_048567.1:8234876-8374876 GCF_013265735.2 Oncorhynchus mykiss | reverse complement strand
GAAATTGTGACATTTGCAAACATAAATACAGTCAATGACACAGCATTAAACAATTGATTTCAGTTTATGTAAAAACATACAGAGGCCTGTAGTAAAATATGATAGAGAATTGTAGCAACTCCACTAAATGATAGAAAATTAGGTCACTTTTTTCCCTTTATTAAGTGTTAAATGGGTGCTCATTAGATAATGGCGATGGGATATATATATATCTTGAATTTAGTAGAATGTCCAACCATGGGACTCCATTTGGAATAACCCTTTCTGGCTTGGTTAACCAGTCTTAACTTCACATTTTAAGGTATAGACAATGTAAACTGTTTGTTTCATGTAGACCTAGTAGCTGTAAAGGTCTGTCTCTGTTCTGTTGCTCTGACACCCTGACATGAAGACAGACTGGTGTGTTGAACAAAGACACTGATCACAGGGTTTGTATCACTTTCACACTGTGGCTTGGTGCTGGGCTTGGGTCGCTTAGATTTCACACACACACCCACACACATGCACACACCCACACACTGGGAGCAAGAACCCCAGCTAGTGATTCCAACCTAATACACTTTATTGGCATGGTCATTTTTTAAACGAAGTGTGAAATGGGTGCTCATTAGATAACGACGATGGGATGCATATATATCATGAATTTAGTAGAATGTCCAACCATTTGACAATCATACAAAACAAATAAATTATTGCTCTACCAGTTCGGTGAGGTATGAGGTCCTGTAGTTTAGCTCTAAGGCCTGCAGGCAGCACTAGGAGCAGGTTAGATTAGCTCGGGTTACATAGCTCCTACAGCGGCTTGCTAGTTTTGCATGGCACTACAGAGGTCCCTCCCTAACAGCCCAACAGACTATCCTAGGCTCACACATATTTGACAAGGAACACAGGACAATGCTGTCAAGACAGAGCAGGGACTGTATCTCCACAAACAACAGGGAGACTTGATGGTCAGGGAGTCAGGGCAGCCTATTTGAATGTGAACTACTAAACAATTGAATCATAGCAGTGTGTTACTTTCCCTATAGACACACACACGCACGCAAGCACACACACACACACACACACACACACACACACACACACACACACACACACACACACACACACACACACACACACTCACACACTCAATCACACACTCACTCACTCACGCACACAGACCATGGGATTCAGGGTGTGTGAGTCAGTGACTGTATAGCAGCATAGTCTTAATAGTGTGACAACTGCAGTGATTATAGTGTTTATTGTGGTAAAGTTACATTTCCGTAGTCCTAGCACTGAAGGATTGTCCAACCTGGTATAACAGTAACCTGTATGACTGCCTTGTTGACTGACCTGTAAGGCTACCTTGCTGACTGACCTGTAGGGCTGCCTTGTCGACTGACCTGAAGGTCTACCATGTTGACTGACCTGTAGGGCTACCTTGTTGACTGACCTGTAGAGCTACCTTGCAGACTGACCTGAAGGGCTACCTTGTTGGCTGACCTGTAGGGCTACCTTGCAGACTGACCTGTAGGGCTACCTTGTTGCCTGACCTATAGGGCTACCTTGCAGACTGACCTGTAGGGCTATCTTGTTGGCTGACCTGTAGGGCTACCTTGCAGACTGACCTGTAAGGCTACCTTGTTGCCTGACCTATAGGGCTACCTTGCAGACTGACCTGTAGGGCTATCTTGTTGGCTGACCTGTAGGGCTACCTTGCAGACTGACCTGTAGGGCTACCTTGTTGACTGACCTGTAAGGCTACATTGTTGACTGACCTGTAGGGCTACCTTGTTGACTGACCTGTAGGGCTACCTTGTTGACTGACCTGTAGGGCTACCTTGTTGACTGACCTGTAGGGCTACGTTGTTGACTGACCTGTAAGGCTACCTTATTGACTGACCTGTAGGGCTACCTTGTTGACTGACCTGTAGGGCTACCTTGTTGACTGCCAGGTTCCCTTGACCCCTCTGTGAAATTGTGACATTTGCAAACATAAATACAGTCAATGACACAGCATTAAACAATTGATTTCAGTTTATGTAAAAACATACAGAGGCCTGTAGTAAAATATGATAGAGAATTGTAGCAACTCCACTAAATTATAGAAAATTAGGTCACTTTTTTCCCTTTATTAAGTGTTAAATGGGTGCTCATTAGATAATGGCGATGGGATATATATATATCTTGAATTTAGTAGAATGTCCAACCATGGGACTCCATTTGGAATAACCCTTTCTGGCTTGGTTAACCAGTCTTAACTTCACATTTTAAGGTATAGACAATGTAAACTGTTTGTTTCATGTAGACCTAGTAGCTGTAAAGGTCTGTCTCTGTTCTGTTGCTCTGACACCCTGACATGAAGACAGACTGGTGTGTTGAACAAAGACACTGATCACAGGGTTTGTATCACTTTCACACTGTGGCTTGGTGCTGGGCTTGGGTCGCTTAGATTTCACACACACACCCACACACATGCACACACCCACACACTGGGAGCAAGAACCCCAGCTAGTGATTCCAACCTAATACACTTTATTGGCATGGTCATTTTTTAAACGAAGTGTGAAATGGGTGCTCATTAGATAACGACGATGGGATGCATATATATCTTGAATTTAGTAGAATGTCCAACCATGGGACAATCATACAAAACAAATAAATTATTGCTCTACCAGTTCGGTGAGGTATGAGGTCCTGTAGTTTAGCTCTAAGGCCTGCAGGCAGCACTAGGAGCAGGTTAGATTAGCTCGGGTTACATAGCTCCTACAGCGGCTTGCTAGTTTTGCATGGCACTACAGAGGTCCCTCCCTAACAGCCCAACAGACTATCCTAGGCTCACACATATTTGACAAGGAACACAGGACAATGCTGTCAAGACAGGGCAGGGACTGTATCTCCAAAAACAACAGGGAGACTTGATGGTCAGGGAGTCAGGGCAGCCTATTTGAATGTGAACTACTAAACAATTGAATCATAGCAGTGTGTTACTTTCCCTATAGACACACACACGCACGCACGCACGCACACACACACACACACACACACACACACACACACACACACACACACACACACACACACACACACACTCACACACTCAATCACACACTCACTCACTCACGCACACAGACCATGGGATTCAGGGTGTGTGAGTCAGTGACTATATAATAGCATAGTCTTAATAGTGTGACAACTGCAGTGATTATAGTGTTTATTGTGGTAAAGTTACATTTCCGTAGTCCTAGCACTGAAGGATTGTCCAACCTGGTATAACAGTAACCTGTATGACTGCCTTGTTGACTGACCTGTAAGGCTACCTTGCTGACTGACCTGTAGGGCTGCCTTGTCGACTGACCTGAAGGTCTACCATGTTGACTGACCTGTAGGGCTACCTTGTTGACTGACCTGTAGAGCTACCTTGCAGACTGACCTGAAGGGCTACCTTGTTGGCTGACCTGTAGGGCTACCTTGCAGACTGACCTGTAGGGCTACCTTGTTGCCTGACCTATAGGGCTACCTTGCAGACTGACCTGTAGGGCTATCTTGTTGGCTGACCTGTAGGGCTACCTTGCAGACTGACCTGTAAGGCTACCTTGTTGCCTGACCTATAGGGCTACCTTGCAGACTGACCTGTAGGGCTATCTTGTTGGCTGACCTGTAGGGCTACCTTGCAGACTGACCTGTAGGGCTACCTTGTTGACTGACCTGTAAGGCTACATTGTTGACTGACCTGTAGGGCTACCTTGTTGACTGACCTGTAGGGCTACCTTGTTGACTGACCTGTAGGGCTACCTTGTTGACTGACCTGTAGGGCTACGTTGTTGACTGACCTGTAAGGCTACCTTATTGACTGACCTGTAGGGCTACCTTGTTGACTGACCTGTAGGGCTACCTTGTTGACTGCCAGGTTCCCTTGACCCCTCTGTGAAATTGTGACATTTGCAAACATAAATACAGTCAATGACACAGCATTAAACAATTGATTTCAGTTTATGTAAAAACATACAGAGGCCTGTAGTAAAATATGATAGAGAATTGTAGCAACTCCACTAAATTATAGAAAATTAGGTCACTTTTTTCCCTTTATTAAGTGTTAAATGGGTGCTCATTAGATAATGGCGATGGGATATATATATATCTTGAATTTAGTAGAATGTCCAACCATGGGACTCCATTTGGAATAACCCTTTCTGGCTTGGTTAACCAGTCTTAACTTCACATTTTAAGGTATAGACAATGTAAACTGTTTGTTTCATGTAGACCTAGTAGTTGTAAGGTCTGTCTCTGTTCTGTTGCTCTGACACCCTGACATGAAGACAGACTGGTGTGTTGAACAAAGACACTGATCACAGGGTTTGTATCACTTTCACACTGTGGCTTGGTGCTGGGCTTGGGTCGCTTAGATTTCACACACACACCCACACACATGCACACACCCACACACTGGGAGCAAGAACCCCAGCTAGTGATTCCAACCTAATACACATTATTGGCATGGTCATTTTTTAAACGAAGTGTGAAATGGGTGCTCATTAGATAACGACGATGGGATGCATATATATCTTGAATTTAGTAGAATGTCCAACCATGGGACAATCATACAAAACAAATAAATTATTGCTCTACCAGTTCGGTGAGGTATGAGGTCCTGTAGTTTAGCTCTAAGGCCTGCAGGCAGCACTAGGAGCAGGTTAGATTAGCTCGGGTTACATAGCTCCTACAGCGGCTTGCTAGTTTTGCATGGCACTACAGAGGTCCCTCCCTAACAGCCCAACAGACTATCCTAGGCTCACACATATTTGACAAGGAACACAGGACAATGCTGTCAAGACAGGGCAGGGACTGTATCTCCAAAAACAACAGGGAGACTTGATGGTCAGGGAGTCAGGGCAGCCTATTTGAATGTGAACTACTAAACAATTGAATCATAGCAGTGTGTTACTTTCCCTATAGACACACACACGCACGCACGCACGCACACACACACACACACACACACACACACACACACACACACACACACACACACACACACACACACACACACACACACACACACACACACACACACACACACACACACTCAGTCACACACTCACTCACTCACGCACACAGACCATGGGATTCAGGGTGTGTGAGTCAGTGACTGTATAGCAGCATAGTCTTAATAGTGTGACAACTGCAGTGATTATAGTGTTTATTGTGGTAAAGTTACATTTCCGTAGTCCTAGCACTGAAGGATTGTCCAACCTGGTATAACAGTAACCTGTATGACTGCCTTGTTGACTGACCTGTAAGGCTACCTTGTTGACTGACCTGAAGGTCTACCTTGTTGACTGACCTGAAGGTCTACCTTGTTGACTGACCTGTAGGGCTACCTTGTTGACTGACCTGTAGGGCTACCTTGCTGACTGACCTGTACGGCTGCCTTGTTGACTGACCTGAAGGGCTGCCTTGTTGACTGACCTGAAGGTCTACCTTGTTGACTGACATGTAGGGCTACCTTGTTGACTGACCTGTAAGGCTACCTTGTTGACTGACCTGTAGGTCTACCTTGTTGACTGACCTGTAGGTCTACCTTGTTGACTGACCTGTAAGGCTACCTTGCTGACTGACCTGTAGGGCTGCCTTGTCGACTGACCTGAAGGTCTACCATGTTGACTGACCTGTAGGGCTACCTTGTTGACTGACCTGTAGAGCTACCTTGCAGACTGACCTGTAGGGCTACCTTGTTGCCTGACCTATAGGGCTACCTTGCAGACTGACCTGTAGGGCTATCTTGTTGGCTGACCTGTAGGGCTACCTTGCAGACTGACCTGTAAGGCTACCTTGTTGCCTGACCTATAGGGCTACCTTGCAGACTGACCTGTAGGGCTATCTTGTTGGCTGACCTGTAGGGCTACCTTGCAGACTGACCTGTAGGGCTACCTTGTTGACTGACCTGTAAGGCTACATTGTTGACTGACCTGTAGGGCTACCTTGTTGACTGACCTGTAGGGCTACCTTGTTGACTGACCTGTAGGGCTACCTTGTTGACTGACCTGTAGGGCTACGTTGTTGACTGACCTGTAAGGCTACCTTATTGACTGACCTGTAGGGCTACCTTGTTGACTGACCTGTAGGGCTACCTTGTTGACTGCCAGGTTCCCTTGACCCCTCTGTGAAATTGTGACATTTGCAAACATAAATACAGTCAATGACACAGCATTAAACAATTGATTTCAGTTTATGTAAAAACATACAGAGGCCTGTAGTAAAATATGATAGAGAATTGTAGCAACTCCACTAAATTATAGAAAATTAGGTCACTTTTTTCCCTTTATTAAGTGTTAAATGGGTGCTCATTAGATAATGGCGATGGGATATATATATATCTTGAATTTAGTAGAATGTCCAACCATGGGACTCCATTTGGAATAACCCTTTCTGGCTTGGTTAACCAGTCTTAACTTCACATTTTAAGGTATAGACAATGTAAACTGTTTGTTTCATGTAGACCTAGTAGCTGTAAAGGTCTGTCTCTGTTCTGTTGCTCTGACACCCTGACATGAAGACAGACTGGTGTGTTGAACAAAGACACTGATCACAGGGTTTGTATCACTTTCACACTGTGGCTTGGTGCTGGGCTTGGGTCGCTTAGATTTCACACACACACCCACACACATGCACACACCCACACACTGGGAGCAAGAACCCCAGCTAGTGATTCCAACCTAATACACTTTATTGGCATGGTCATTTTTTAAACGAAGTGTGAAATGGGTGCTCATTAGATAACGACGATGGGATGCATATATATCTTGAATTTAGTAGAATGTCCAACCATTTGACAATCATACAAAACAAATAAATTATTGCTCTACCAGTTCGGTGAGGTATGAGGTCCTGTAGTTTAGCTCTAAGGCCTGCAGGCAGCACTAGGAGCAGATTAGATTAGCTCGGGTTACATAGCTCCTACAGCGGCTTGCTAGTTTTGCATGGCACTACAGAGGTCCCTCCCTAACAGCCCAACAGACTATCCTAGGCTCACACATATTTGACAAGGAACACAGGACAATGCTGTCAAGACAGGGCAGGGACTGTATCTCCACAAACAACAGGGAGACTTGATGGTCAGGGAGTCAGGGCAGCCTATTTGAATGTGAACTACTAAACAATTGAATCATAGCAGTGTGTTACTTTCCCTATAGACACACACACGCACGCACGCACGCACACACACACACACACACACACACACACACACACACACACACACACACACACACACACACACACACACACACACACTCACACACTCAGTCACACACTCACTCACTCACGCACACAGACCATGGGATTCAGGGTGTGTGAGTCAGTGACTGTATAGCAGCATAGTCTTAATAGTGTGACAACTGCAGTGATTATAGTGTTTATTGTGGTAAAGTTACATTTCCGTAGTCCTAGCACTGAAGGATTGTCCAACCTGGTATAACAGTAACCTGTATGACTGCCTTGTTGACTGACCTGTAAGGCTACCTTGTTGACTGACCTGAAGGTCTACCTTGTTGACTGACCTGTAGGGCTACCTTGTTGACTGACCTGTAGGGCTACCTTGCTGACTGACCTGTACGGCTGCCTTGTTGACTGACCTGAAGGGCTGCCTTGTTGACTGACCTGAAGGTCTACCTTGTTGACTGACATGTAGGGCTACCTTGTTGACTGACCTGTAAGGCTACCTTGTTGACTGACCTGTAGGTCTACCTTGTTGACTGACCTGTAGGTCTACCTTGTTGACTGACCTGAAGGTCTACCTTGTTGACTGACCTGTAAGGCTACCTTGTTGACTGCCAGGTTCCCTTGACCCCTCTGTGAAATTGTGACATTTGCAAACATAAATACAGTCAATGACACAGCATTAAACAATTGATTTCAGTTTATGTAAAAACATACAGAGGCCTGTAGTAAAATATGATAGAGAATTGTAGCAACTCCACTAAATGATAGAAAATTAGGTCACTTTTTTCCCTTTATTAAGTGTTAAATGGGTGCTCATTAGATAATGGCGATGGGATATATATATATCTTGAATTTAGAAGAATGTCCCACCATGGGACTCCATTTGGAATAACCCTTTCTGGCTTGGTTAACCAGTCTTAACTTAACATTTTATGGCATAGACAATGCAAGCTGTTTGTTTCATGTAGACCTAGTAGCTGTAAAGGTCTCTGTTCTGTTGCTCTGACACCCTGACATGAAGACAGACTGGTGTGTTGAACAAAGACACTGATCACAGGGTTTGTATCACTTTCACACTGTGGCTTGGTGCTGGGCTTGGGTCGCTTGGATTTCACACACACACCCACACACATGCACACACCCACACACTGGGAGCAAGAACCCCAGCTAGTGATTCCAACCTAATACACTTTATTGGCATGGTCATTTTTTAAACGAAGTGTGAAATGGGTGCTCATTAGATAACGACGATGGGATGCATATATATCTTGAATTTAGTAGAATGTCCAACCATGGGACAATCATACAAAACAAATAAATGATTGCTCTACCAGTTCGGTGAGGTATGAGGTCCTGTAGTTTAGCTCTAAGGCCTGCAGGCAGCACTAGGAGCAGGTTAGATTAGCTCGGGTTACATAGCTCCTACAGCGGCTTGCTAGTTTTGCATGGCACTACAGAGGTCCCTCCCTAACAGCCCAACAGACTATCCTAGGCTCACACATATTTGACAAGGAACACAGGACAATGCTGTCAAGACAGGGCAGGGACTGTATCTCCACAAACAACAGGGAGACTTGATGGTCAGAGAGTCAGGGCAGCCTATTTGAATGTGAACTACTAAACAATTGAATCATAGCAGTGTGTTACTTTCCCTATAGACACACACACGCACGCAAGCACGCACACACACACACACACACACACACACACACACACACACACACACACACACACACTCACACACTCAGTCACACACTCACTTACTCACGCACACAGACCATGGGATTCAGGGTGTGTGAGTCAGTGACTGTATAGCAGCATAGTCTTAATAGTGTGACAACTGCAGTGATTATAGTGTTTATTGTGGTAAAGTTACATTTCCGTAGTCCTAGCACTGAAGGATTGTCCAACCTGGTATAACAGTAACCTGTATGACTGCCTTGTTGACTGACCTGTAAGGCTACCTTGCTGACTGACCTGTAGGGCTGCCTTGTCGACTGACCTGAAGGTCTACCATGTTGACTGACCTGTAGGGCTACCTTGTTGACTGACCTGTAGAGCTACCTTGCAGACTGACCTGAAGGGCTACCTTGTTGGCTGACCTGTAGGGCTACCTTGCAGACTGACCTGTAGGGCTACCTTGTTGCCTGACCTATAGGGCTACCTTGCAGACTGACCTGTAGGGCTATCTTGTTGGCTGACCTGTAGGGCTACCTTGCAGACTGACCTGTAAGGCTACCTTGTTGCCTGACCTATAGGGCTACCTTGCAGACTGACCTGTAGGGCTATCTTGTTGGCTGACCTGTAGGGCTACCTTGCAGACTGACCTGTAGGGCTACCTTGTTGACTGACCTGTAAGGCTACATTGTTGACTGACCTGTAGGGCTACCTTGTTGACTGACCTGTAGGGCTACCTTGTTGACTGACCTGTAGGGCTACCTTGTTGACTGATCTGTAGGGCTACGTTGTTGACTGACCTGTAAGGCTACCTTATTGACTGACCTGTAGGGCTACCTTGTTGACTGACCTGTAGGGCTACCTTGTTGACTGCCAGGTTCCCTTGACCCCTCTGTGAAATTGTGACATTTGCAAACATAAATACAGTCAATGACACAGCATTAAACAATTGATTTCAGTTTATGTAAAAACATACAGAGGCCTGTAGTAAAATATGATAGAGAATTGTAGCAACTCCACTAAATTATAGAAAATTAGGTCACTTTTTTCCCTTTATTAAGTGTTAAATGGGTGCTCATTAGATAATGGCGATGGGATATATATATATCTTGAATTTAGTAGAATGTCCCACCATGGGACTCCATTTGGAATAACCCTTTCTGGCTTGGTTAACCAGTCTTAACTTCACATTTTAAGGTATAGACAATGTAAACTGTTTGTTTCATGTAGACCTAGTAGCTGTAAAGGTCTGTCTCTGTTCTGTTGCTCTGACACCCTGACATGAAGACAGACTGGTGTGTTGAACAAAGACACTGATCACAGGGTTTGTATCACTTTCACACTGTGGCTTGGTGCTGGGCTTGGGTCGCTTAGATTTCACACACACACCCACACACATGCACACACCCACACACTGGGAGCAAGAACCCCAGCTAGTGATTCCAACCTAATACACTTTATTGGCATGGTCATTTTTTAAACGAAGTGTGAAATGGGTGCTCATTAGATAACGACGATGGGATGCATATATATCTTGAATTTAGTAGAATGTCCAACCATTTGACAATCATACAAAACAAATAAATGATTGCTCTACCAGTTCGGTGAGGTATGAGGTCCTGTAGTTTAGCTCTAAGGCCTGCAGGCAGCACTAGGAGCAGGTTAGATTAGCTCGGGTTACATAGCTCCTACAGCGGCTTGCTAGTTTTGCATGGCACTACAGAGGTCCCTCCCTAACAGCCCAACAGACTATCCTAGGCTCACACATATTTGACAAGGAACACAGGACAATGCTGTCAAGACAGGGCAGGGACTGTATCTCCACAAACAACAGGGAGACTTGATGGTCAGGGAGTCAGGGCAGCCTATTTGAATGTGAACTACTAAACAATTGAATCATAGCAGTGTGTTACTTTCCCTATAGACACACACACGCACGCACGCACGCACACACACACACACACACACACACACACACACACACACACACACACACACACACACACACTCACACACTCAGTCACACACTCACTCACTCACGCACACAGACCATGGGATTCAGGGTGTGTGAGTCAGTGACTGTATAGCAGCATAGTCTTAATAGTGTGACAACTGCAGTGATTATAGTGTTTATTGTGGTAAAGTTACATTTCCGTAGTCCTAGCACTGAAGGATTGTCCAACCTGGTATAACAGTAACCTGTATGACTACCTTGTTGACTGACCTGAAGGTCTACCTTGTTGACTGACCTGTAGGGCTACCTTGTTGACTGACCTGTAGGGCTACCTTGCTGACTGACCTGTACGGCTGCCTTGTTGACTGACCTGAAGGGCTGCCTTGTTGACTGACCTGAAGGTCTACCTTGTTGACTGACCTGTAGGGCTACCTTGTTGACTGACCTGTAAGGCTACTGTCATGTACTGTCATGTTGTGTCTTGTTTCTGTCCTTTCCTTTCACCCTGTCTCCCTCTGCTGGTCGTACTAGGTTACCGTTTCTGTCCCTCTTTCCCCCAGCTGTTCCTTGTCTTCTCTGACTACCTCATTCACCCCCTTTCCCACCTGTTCCCTTTTTCCCTCTGATTAGGTCCCTATATCTCTCTCTGTTTCTGCTCCTGTCTTTGTTGGATTCTTGTTTGTGTGTCTCATGCCTGAACCAGACTATCATCGTGTTTGCTGCAACCTTGTCCTGTCCTGTCGGAATCTACCTGTCCATCTGAGCCCACGTGTGTTCATCATTAAAGAAACTCTGTTTGTTAATTCGCTTTTGGGTCCTCATTCACGCACCTGACAGAAGAATCCGACCAAGAATGGACCCAGCGACTTCGGATCCTCTCCACTCAGCCGTCGAGATCCAGGGAGCGATGCTAGGCAGACACGAGCAGGAATTGTCTGCTGCTCGACATGCCGTTGAGACCCTGGCCACCCAAGTCTCCAACCTCACAGAACAGGTTCACCATCTCCGCCTCGATCCACCGGCCACTTCCAGGGCTTTCGAATCTCCGGAGCCCAGAATCAATAACCCGCCGTGTTACTCTGGGGAGCCCACTGAATGCCGCTCGTTCCTCACCCAGTGTGATATTGTGTTTTCTCTCCAGCCCAACACTTACGCCAGGAGCCCTGCTCGTGTCGCCTACGTCATATCTCTCCTTACTGGACGGGCTCGTGAGTGGGGCACGGCAATCTGGGAGGCAAGGGCTGAGTGTACTAACCAGTATCAGGACTTTAAGGAGGAGATGATACGGGTTTTTGATCGATCTGTTTTTGGGGAGGAGGCTTCCAGGGCCCTGTCTTCCCTATGTCAAGGTAATCGATCCATAACAGACTACTCTATTGAGTTTCGCACTCTTGCTGCCTCCAGTGGCTGGAACGAGCCGGCTTTGCTCGCTCGTTTTCTGGAGGGTCTCCGCGCAGAGGTAAAGGATGAGATTCTCTCCCGGGAGGTTCCTTCCAGCGTGGATTCCTTGATTGAACTCGCTATTCGCATTGAGCGACGGGTTGATCTTCGTCACCGAGCTCGTGGAAAGGAGCTCGCGTTCTCCGTTGCCCCCCTCTCCGCATCACTACCATCTTCCTCTGCCGGCTCGGGTGCTGAGCCTATGCAGCTGGGAGGTATCCGCATCTCGACTAAGGAGAGGGAACGGAGAATCACCAACCGCCTCTGTCTCTATTGCGGTTCTGCTGGTCATTTTGTCACTTCATGTCCAGTAAAAGCCAGAGCTCATCAGTAAGCGGAGGGCTACTGGTGAGCGCTACTACTCCTGTCTCTCCTTCAAGATCCTGCACTACCTTGTCGGTCCATCTACGCTGGACCGGTTCGTCAGCTTCCTGCAGTGCCTTAATAGACTCTGGGGCGGAGGGCTGTTTTATGGACGAGACCTGGGCTCGGGAACATGACATTCCTCTCAGACAGTTAAGGGAGTCCACGGCCTTGTTCGCCCTGGATGGTAGTCCTCTCCCCAGGATTCAGCGTGAGACGCTACCTTTAACCCTCACTGTTTCTGGTAATCATAGCGAAACCATTTCTTTTTTAATTTTTCGTTCACCTTTTACACCTGTTGTTTTGGGCCATCCCTGGCTAGTTTGTCATAATCCTTCCATTAATTGGTCTAGTAATTCTATCCTCTCCTGGAACGTCTCTTGTCATGTGAAATGTTTAATGTCTGCTATCCCTCCTGTTTCCTCTGTCTCTTCTTCACAGGAGGAGCCTGGTGATTTGACAGGGGTGCCGGAGGAATATCACGATCTGCGCACGGTGTTCAGTCGGTCCAGGGCCACCTCTCTTCCTCCACACCGGTCGTATGATTGTAGTATTGATCTCCTTCCGGGAACCACTCCCCCCCGGGGTAGACTATACTCTCTGTCGGCTCCCGAACGTAAGGCTCTCGAAGATTATTTGTCTGTAGCTCTTGCCGCCGGTACCATAGTCCCCTCCTCCTCTCCCGCCGGAGCGGGGTTTTTTTTTGTTAAGAAGAAGGACGGGTCCCTGCGCCCCTGCATAGATTATCGAGGGCTGAATGACATAACAGTGAAGAATCGTTATCCGCTTCCTCTTATGTCTTCAGCCTTCGAGATCCTGCAGGGAGCCAGGTTTTTCACTAAGTTGGACCTTCGTAACGCTTACCATCTCGTGCGCATCAGGGAGGGGGACGAGTGGAAGACGGCGTTTAACACTCCGTTAGGGCACTTTGAATACCGGGTTCTTCCTTTCGGCCTCGCTAACGCTCCAGCTGTCTTTCAGGCATTAGTCAATGATGTCCTGAGAGACATGCTGAACATCTTTGTTTTCGTTTACCTTGACGATATCCTGATTTTTTCACCGTCACTCCAGATTCATGTTCAGCACGTTCGACGTGTCCTCCAGCGCCTTTTAGAGAATTGTCTTTTTGTGAAGGCTGAGAAGTGCTCTTTTCATGCCTCCTCCGTCACATTTCTCGGTTCTGTTATTTCCGCTGAAGGCATTAAGATGGATCCCGCTAAGGTCCAAGCTGTCATTGATTGGCCCGTCCCTAAGTCACGCGTCGAGCTGCAGCGCTTTCTCGGCTTCGCGAACTTCTATCGTCGTTTCATCCGCAATTTCGGTCAGGTGGCAGCTCCTCTCACAGCCCTTACTTCTGTCAAGACGTGCTTTAAGTGGTCCGTTTCCGCCCAGGGAGCTTTTGATCTCCTCAAGAATCGTTTTACATCCGCACCTATCCTTGTTACACCTGACGTCACTAGACAGTTCGTTGTCGAGGTTGACGCGTCAGAGGTGGGCGTGGGAGCCATTCTTTCTCAGCGCTCCCTCTCTGACGACAAGGTCCACCCATGCGCGTATTTTTCTCATCGCCTGTCGCCGTCGGAACGTAACTATGATGTGGGAAACCGCGAACTGCTCGCCATCCGGTTAGCCCTAGGCGAATGGCGACAGTGGTTGGAGGGGGCGACCGTTCCTTTTGTCGTTTGGACTGACCATAGGAACCTTGAGTACATCCGTTCTGCCAAACGACTTAATGGGCGTCAGGCGCGTTGGGCGCTGTTTTTCGCTCGTTTCGAGTTCGTGATTTCTTATCGCCCGGGCTCTAAGAACACCAAGCCTGATGCTTTATCTCGTCTCTTCAGTTCTTCAGTAGCCTCCACTGACCCCGAGGGGATTCTCCCTGAGGGGCGTGTTGTCGGGTTGACTGTCTGGGGAATTGAGAGGCAGGTAAAGCAAGCGCTCACTCACACTCCGTCGCCGCGCGCTTGTCCTAGGAACCTTCTTTTCGTTCCCGTTCCTACTCGTCTGGTCGTTCTTCAGTGGGCTCACTCTGCCAAGTTAGCCGGCCACCCTGGCGTTCGGGGTACGCTTGCTTCCATTCGCTAGCGTTTTTGGTGGCCCACCCGGGAGCATGACACGCGTCGTTTCGTGGCTGCTTGTTCGGTCTGCGCGCAGACTAAGTCCGGTAACTCCCCTCCTGCCGGCCGTCTCAGGCCGCTTCCCATTCCCTCTCGACCGTGGTCTCACATCGCCTTAGATTTTGTCACCGGACTGCCTTCGTCAGCGGGGAAGACTGTTATTCTTACGGTTGTCGATAGGTTCTCTAAGGCGGCTCATTTCATTCCCCTTGCTAAGCTTCCTTCTGCTAAAGAGACGGCACAAATCATCATCGAGAATGTTTTCAGAATTCATGGCCTTCCGTCGGACGTCGTTTCGGACAGAGGTCCGCAATTCACGTCTCAATTTTGGAGGGAGTTTTGCCGTTTGATTGGGGCTTCCGTCAGTCTCTCTTCCGGCTTTCACCCCCAGTCTAACGGTCAAGCAGAACGGGCCAATCAGACTATTGGTCGCATCTTACGCAGTCTTTCTTTTCGCAACCCTGCGTCTTGGTCAGAACAGCTCCCCTGGGCAGAATACGCCCACAACTCGCTTCCTTCGTCTGCGACCGGGCTATCTCCTTTTCAGAGTAGCCTCGGGTACCAGCCTCCGCTGTTCTCATCTCAGTTCGCCGAGTCCAGCGTCCCCTCCGCTCAGGCTTTTGTCCAACGTTGCGAGCGCACCTGGAAGAGGGTCAGGTCTGCACTTTGCCGTTATAGGACGCAGACTGTGAGGGCTGCTAATAAGCGTAGAACTAAGAGTCCTAGATATTGTCGCGGTCAGAGAGTTTGGCTCTCCACTCAGAACCTTCCCCTTAAGACGGCTTCTCGCAAGTTGACCCCGCGGTTCATTGGTCCGTTCCGTATTTCTCGGGTCATTAATCCTGTCGCAGTTCGACTTCTTCTTCCGCGATACCTTCGTCGCGTCCACCCGGTCTTCCATGTCTCCTGTATCAAGCCCGTTCTTCGCGCCCCCGCTCGTCTTCCCCCCCCCCCCCCCATCCTTGTCGAGGGCGCACCCATCTACAGGGTCCGTAGGATTTTGGACATGCGTCCTCGGGGCCGTGGTCACCAGTACCTCGTAGATTGGGAGGGGTACGGTCCTGAGGAGAGGAGTTGGGTTCCCTCTCGGGACGTGCTGGACCGTGCGCTGATCGATGATTTCCTCCGTTGCCGCCAGGCTTCCTCCTCGAGTGCGCCAGGAGGCGCTCGGTGAGTGGGGGGGTACTGTCATGTACTGTCATGTTGTGTCTTGTTTCTGTCCTTTCTTTTCACCCTGTCTCCCTCTGCTGGTCGTACTAGGTTACCGTTTCTGTCCCTCTTTCCCCCAGCTGTTCCTTGTCTTCTCTGACTACCTCATTCACCCCCTTTCCCACCTGTTCCCTTTTTCCCTCTGATTAGGTCCCTATATCTCTCTCTGTTTCTGCTCCTCTCTTTGTTGGATTCTTGTTTGTGTGTCTCATGCCTGAACCAGACTATCATCGTGTTTGCTGCAACCTTGTCCTGTCCTGTCGGAATCTACCTGTCCATCTGAGCCCACGTGTGTTCATCATTAAAGAAACTCTGTTTGTTAATTCGCTTTTGGGTCCTCATTCACGCACCTGACAGCTACCTTGTTGACTGACCTGTAGGTCTACCTTGTTGACTGACCTGTAGGTCTACCTTGTTGACTGACCTGTAGGTCTACCTTGTTGACTGACCTGAAGGTCTACCTTGTTGACTGACCTGTAAGGCTACCTTGTTGACTGCCAGGTTCCCTTGACCCCTCTGTGAAATTGTGACATTTGCAAACATAAATACAGTCAATGACACAGCATTAAACAATTGATTTCAGTTTATGTAAAAACATACAGAGGCCTGTAGTAAAATATGATAGAGAATTGTAGCAACTCCACTAAATGATAGAAAATTAGGTCACTTTTTTCCCTTTATTAAGTGTTAAATGGGTGCTCATTAGATAATGGCGATGGGATATATATATATCTTGAATTTAGAAGAATGTCCCACCATGGGACTCCATTTGGAATAACCCTTTCTGGCTTGGTTAACCAGTCTTAACTTAACATTTTATGGCATAGACAATGCAAGCTGTTTGTTTCATGTAGACCTAGTAGCTGTAAAGGTCTCTGTTCTGTTGCTCTGACACCCTGACATGAAGACAGACTGGTGTGTTGAACAAAGACACTGATCACAGGGTTTGTATCACTTTCACACTGTGGCTTGGTGCTGGGCTTGGGTCGCTTGGATTTCACACACACACCCACACACATGCACACACCCACACACTGGGAGCAAGAACCCCAGCTAGTGATTCCAACCTAATACACTTTATTGGCATGGTCATTTTTTAAACGAAGTGTGAAATGGGTGCTCATTAGATAACGACGATGGGATGCATATATATCTTGAATTTAGTAGAATGTCCAACCATGGGACAATCATACAAAACAAATAAATGATTGCTCTACCAGTTCGGTGAGGTATGAGGTCCTGTAGTTTAGCTCTAAGGCCTGCAGGCAGCACTAGGAGCAGGTTAGATTAGCTCGGGTTACATAGCTCCTACAGCGGCTTGCTAGTTTTGCATGGCACTACAGAGGTCCCTCCCTAACAGCCCAACAGACTATCCTAGGCTCACACATATTTGACAAGGAACACAGGACAATGCTGTCAAGACAGGGCAGGGACTGTATCTCCACAAACAACAGGGAGACTTGATGGTCAGGGAGTCAGGGCAGCCTATTTGAATGTGAACTACTAAACAATTGAATCATAGCAGTGTGTTACTTTCCCTATAGACACACGCACACACACACACACACACACACACACACACACACACACACACACACACACACACACACACACACACACAATAGACACACACACACACACACAATAGACACACACACACACAAGGGCTGCCTTGTTGACTGACCTGAAGGTCTACCTTGTTGACTGACCTGTAAGGCTACCTTGTTGACTGACCTGTAGGGCTACCTTGTTGACTGACCTGTAGGGCTACCTTGTTGACTGACCTGTAGGGCTACCTTGTTGACTGACCTGTAGGGCTACCTTGTTGACTGACCTGTAGGGCTACCTTGTTGACTGACCTGTAGGGCTACCTTGTTGACTGACCTGAAGGTCTACCTTGTTGACTGACCTGTAGGGCTACCTTGTTGACTGGCAGGTTCCCTTGACCCATCTGTGAAATTGTTACATTTGCAAACATAAATACAGTCAATGACACAGCAGTAAACAATTGATTTCAGTTTATGTAAAAACATACAGAAGCCTGTAGTAAAATATGATAGAGAATTGTAGCAACTCCACTAAATTATAGAAAATTAGGTCACTTTTTTCCCTTTATTAAGTGTTAAATTGGTGCTCATTAGATAATGGCGATGGGATATATATATATCTTGAATTTAGAAGAATGTCCCACCATGGGACTCCATTTGGAATAACCCTTTCTGGCTTGGTTAACCAGTGTTAACTTAACATTTTATGGCATAGACAATGCAAGCTGTTTGTTTCATGTAGACCTAGTAGCTGTAAAGGTCTCTGTTCTGTTGCTCTGACACCCTGACATGAAGACAGACTGGTGTGTTGAACAAAGACACTGATCACAGGGTTTCTATCACTTTCACACTGTGGCTTGGTGCTGGGCTTGGGTCGCTTGGATTTCACACACCCTGCAAACAAGAACCACACCTAGTTATTCAAACCTAACAAACTTTATTGGCATAGTCATGTTGACCGTGCGGTCAAAGCAATTAGCAATGAATTGAAGAGGTGAAAATATATAGTGCTTTAATGACGGTCATTAACGTGTGAGTGATGATCCAAATGGTGAAGTAAAAGTAGTGGTTACTGTTCTTCAACTCATAACTACACATTGATTTATATCACTATATGAAACAAACCATGGTTTTCGCCTTAGATCCATTCCCATTTAGATGCAGGTGTTTATCACACTGTCATACACACACTCACATACGAGCGGGCACAGGCACACACACAAACAAGCATGCAAGTACAGACTCACACAGGCACACACACATACAAGCATGCAAGTACAGACTCACACAGGCACACACACATACAAGCATGCAAGTACAGACTCACACAGGCACACACACATACAAGCATGCAAGTACAGAATCACACAGGCACACACACATATAAAGAGACATTCACGTGAAAAGTTTTTGGCCATTTCGACCGATCTTCATTTGTGCCAATTACAGGTCCACAAGAGGTGATCACTGACAGGACCTTCCCTTTAACCTAGGAAGTCTCTGAGATACAGGTCATTCTACTGCTCCTGTCCACTGGTATTGACCTGCAGCAGTGTTCTTATATTCTGGTCCTGGAGAGGTAAAGGTGTCGGGTTTTCTACCATTCTAACACTGGTTCAATGAATGTACCAATGACCAATGATTAGTAGAATCAGGAGTGTTGGTGCTTGGCAGGAAATAAATCCAACACACTGCAGCTGCCAGCGGTGAAGAACGCTGGTCTATAAGTAGCATTACAGTTGGGAGTTGAGAGACACTTGCTTTAGTACCTGAGCGCTGCACACTTCTGATACAATACCACCATCTGTCTATGAGTAGATCTATTACAACGCATGATTTTACAGAATTGCGTTGACTATCCAAAAAGCGAGAGAATAAAAAACAAGTAGGACTTGACATAACTACTAAGATAAGATAACACCGATAATTCACGAGGGAGGTGTTCTCCCATTTAATCCTAGAGGCTGAGGGAGGTGTTCTCCCATTTGATCCTAGAGGCTGAGGGAGGTGTTCTCCCATTTGATCCTAGAGGCTGAGGGAGGTGTTCTCCCATTTGATCCTAGAGGCTGAGGGAGGTGTTCTCCCATTTGAGGCTAGAGGCTGAGGGAGGTGTTCTCCTATTTGAGGCTAGAGGCTGAGGGAGGTGTTCTCCTATTTGATCCTAGGCCGAGGGAGGTGTTCTCCTATTTGAGGCTAGAGGCTGAGGGAGGTGTTCTCCCATTTGATCCTAGAGGCTGAGGGGGGTGTTCTCCCATTTGATCCTAGATGCTGAGGGACGTGTTCTCCCATTTGATCCTAGAGGCTGAGGGAGGTGTTCTCCCATTTGATCCTAGAGGCTGAGGGAGGTGTTCTCCCATTTGATCCTAGAGGCTGAGGGAGGTGTTCTCCTATTTGAGGCTAGAGGCTGAGGGAGGTGTTCTCCTATTTGATCCTAGGCCGAGGGAGGTGTTCTCCTATTTGAGGCTAGAGGCTGAGGGAGGTGTTCTCCCATTTGATCCTAGAGGCTGAGGGGGGTGTTGTCCCATTTGATCCTAGATGCTGAGGGAGGTGTTCTCCCATTTGATCCTAGAGGCTGAGGGAGGTGTTCTCCCATTTTATCCTAGAGGCTGAGGGAGGTGTTCTCCCATTTGATCCTAGAGGCTGAGGGAGGTGTTCTCCTATTTGATCCTAGAGGCTGAGGGAGGTGTTCTCCTATTTGATCCTAGAGGCTGAGGGAGGTGTTCTCCTATTTGATCCTAGAGGATGAAGGAGGTGGTCTCCCATTTGATCCTAGAGGCTGAGGGAGGTGTTCTCCTATTTGATCGTGGAGGCTTAGGGAGGTGTTCTCCTATTTGATCCTAGAGGCTGAGGGAGGTGTTCTCCTATTTGAGGCTAGAGGCTGAGGGAGGTGTTCTCCCATTTGATCCTAGAGGCTGAGGGGGGTGTTCTCCCGTTTGATCCTAGATGCTGAGGGAGGTGTTCTCCCATTTGATCCTAGAGGCTGAGGGAGGTGTTCTCCCATTTGATCCTAGAGGCTGAGGGAGGTGTTCTCCCATTTGATCCTAGAGGCTGAGGGAGGTGTTCTCCCATTTGATCCTAGAGGCTGAGGGAGGTGTTCTCCCATTTGATCCTAGAGGCTGAGGGAGAAGTTCTCCTATTTGAGGCTAGAGGCTGAGGGAGGTGTTCTCCTATTTGATCCTAGAGGCTGAGGGAGGTGTTCTCCCATTTGATCCTAGAGGCTGAGGGAGGTGTTCTCCTATTTGATCCTAGAGGCTGAGGGAGGTGTTCTCCTATTTGATCCTAGAGGCTGAGGGAGGTGTTCTCCTATTTGATCCTAGAGGATGAAGGAGGTGGTCTCCCATTTGATCCTAGAGGCTGAGGGAGGTGTTCTCCTATTTGATCGTGGAGACTTAGGGAGGTGTTCTCCTATTTGATCCTAGAGGCTGAGGGAGGTGTTCTCCTATTTGAGGCTAGAGGCTGAGGGAGGTGTTCTCCCATTTGATCCTAGAGGCTGA
This sequence comes from Oncorhynchus mykiss, assembly GCF_013265735.2. Classification (NCBI taxonomy): domain Eukaryota; kingdom Metazoa; phylum Chordata; class Actinopteri; order Salmoniformes; family Salmonidae; genus Oncorhynchus; species Oncorhynchus mykiss. Next base: position 8,353,869 of record NC_048567.1, on the reverse strand, counting down.
GGGGGGTGTTCTCCCGTTTGATCCTAGATGCTGAGGGAGGTGTTCTCCCATTTGATCCTAGAGGCTGAGGGAGGTGTTCTCCCATTTGATCCTAGAGGCTGAGGGAGGTGTTCTCCCATTTGATCCTAGAGGCTGAGGGAGGTGTTCTCCCATTTGATCCTAGAGGCTGAGGGAGGTGTTCTCCCATTTGATCCTAGAGGCTGAGGGAGGTGTTCTCCCATTTGATCCTAGAGGCTGAGGGAGAAGTTCTCCTATTTGAGGCTAGAGACTGAGGGAGGTGTTCGCCTATTTGAGGCTAGAAACTGAGGGAGGTGTTCTCCTATTTGATCCTAGAGGCCGAGGGAGGTGTTCTCCTATTTGAGGCTAGAGGCCGAGGGAGGTGTTCTCCCATTTGATCCTAGAGGCTGAGGGGGGTGTTCTCCCATTTGATCCTAGATGCTGAGGGAGGTGTTCTCCCATTTGAGCCTAGAGGCTGAGGGAGGTGTTCTCCCATTTGATCCTAGAGGCTGAGGGAGGTGTTCTCCCATTTGATCGTAGAGGATGAGGGAGGGGGTCTCCCATTTGATCCCAGAGGCTGAGGGAGGTGTTCTCCCATTTGTTCGTAGAGGCTTAGGGAGGTGTTCTCCTATTTGATCCTAGAGGCTGAGGGAGGTGTTCTCCTATTTGATCCTAGAGGATGAGGGAGGGGGTCTCCCATTTGATCCCAGAGGCTGAGGGAGGTGTTCTCCCATTTGATCGTAGAGGCTGAGGGAGGTGTTCTCCTACTTGATCCTAGAGGATGAGGGAGGTGTTCTCCCATTTGATCCTAGAGGCTGAGGGAGGTGTCTCTCATTTGATCTTAGAGTCTGAGGGAGGTGTTCTCTCACTTGATCCTAGAGGCTGAGGGAAGTGTCCTCTCATTTGATCCTAGAGGCTGAGGGAAGTGTTCTCCCATTTGATCCTAGAGGCTGAGGGAAGTATTCTCCCATTTGATCCTAGAGGATGAGGGAGGTGTTCTCCCATTTAATCCTAGAGGCTGAGGGAGGTGTTCTCCCATTTGATCCTAGAGGCTGTGGGAGGTGTTCTCCCATTTGATCCTAGAGGCTGAGGGAGGTGTTCTCCCATTTGATCCTAGAAGCTGAGGGAGGTGTTCTCCCATTTGATCCTAGATGCTGAGGGAAGTGTTCTCCCATTTGAGGCTAGAGGCTGAGGGAGGTGTTCTCCCATTTGATCCTAGAGGCTGAGGGAAGTGTTCTCCCATTTGAGGCTAGAGGCTGAGGGAGGTGTTCTCTCAATTGATTCTTGATTCTAGAGGCTGGGGGAAGTGTTCTCTCATTTGATTCTTGATTATAGAGGCTGGGGGAGGTGTTCTCCCATTTGATCCTAGAGGCTGAGGGAGGTGTTCTCCCATTTGATCCTAGAAGCTGAGGGAGGTGTTCTCCCATTTGATCCTAGATGCTGAGGGAAGTGTTCTCCCATTTGAGGCTAGAGGCTGAGGGAGGTGTTCTCCCATTTGATCCTAGAGGCTGAGGGAAGTGTTCTCCCATTTGAGGCTGGAGGCTGAGGGAGGTGTTCTCTCATTTGATTCTTGATTATAGAGGCTGGGGGAGGTGTTCTCTCATTTGATCCTAAAGGCTGAGGGATGTATTTTGGGTCAAAAAATGTAATCCAGATATTGTGCCAGAAGACAGCAGTAATATGGTTCATAGAATCACCCTATCCTGATCAGAACATTCTGTTCCGGAGTTGAGTTAAAGGAGCTGTATATGAGCTACGGTGCTTACACAGAAAATGCATTGTAGTTGTCACGTTCTCCCGCCTGTCCGGCGCTGCTGCCGGAGTCTCCCGCCTGTCCGGACGCTGCTGCCGGAGTCTCTCGCCTGTCCGGCCGCTGCTGCCGGAGTCTCCCGCCTGTCCGGCCGCTGCTGCCGGAGTCTCCCGCCTGTCCGGCCGCTGCTGCCGGAGTCTCCCGCCTGTCCGGCGCTGCTGCCGGAGTCTGAGGCGCCAGAGCCCCTCTGTCCCGAGCAGCTGCTCCTCTGTCCAGTGGGGTCATGGAGAGGGGTTGCCAGGGTTAGAGAGCCACGGAGGCGGACAATGAGGCGGACTAAGACAATAGTGAAGTGGGATCCGCGTCCCGCGCCAGAGCCGCCACCGCGGACAGACGCCCACCCAGACCCTCCCCTATAGGTCAAGGTTTTGCGGCCGGAGTCCGCACCTTTGGGGGGGGGGGGGGGGGGGGGGTACTGTCACGTTCTGACCTTTATTTCCTTTGTTTTGTATTTATTTAGTATGGTCAGGGCGTGAGTTGGGTGGGCAGTCTATGTTCGTTTTTTTATGTTTTGGGGCATTTCTATGTTTCGGCCTAGTATGGTTCTCAATCAGAGGCAGGTGTCATTAGTTGTCTCTGATTGAGAATCATACTTAGGTAGCCTGGGTTGCACTGTTTGTTTGTGGGTGATTGTCTATGTTGATGGCTTGTTTCAGCACAGTCCATAGGATTAGCTTCACGGTTGTTATTTTGTTTACTGGTTTTGTATAGTTTTCAGTGTTCACTACTTTCTTGATTAAAGATTTACCATGGACACTTACCACGCCGCATATTGGTCCTCTGATCCTTTTCGCCTCTCCTCTTCAGATGAAGAGGAGGACGACCGTGACAGTAGTCTGTAGATCAAGCAGTAGAACAAGGTTGCCCACATCTAAAAAGGCATTGAACTTAGTTATTTAATAAAAAAATAAAAAAAAATAAAAAACTTTTCAAAAACATTTGTTTTACCTGTGCACCCATATTCTACTAATCATACTACCTGATCAGAACCTTGAAAGAACTCCATTTAGTCCAATATGTACAGATCTAGGATCAGTTTACCTTCCCCTAATTCTAACCTTAAGAGGAGACAACACACTGATCAGTGTCCAGGGGCTTCATGGGAGGGTGAAACCAGTCTATATTTGTTGTGCCAGCTGTGGGCTCTAGTCTATTGTGAGAAACATGGTATGAGCATAAGGTGAATGGATTCACCAGCCCATAAAGCATTAGGTCATAATCAGGCTTCTACCTTTAATCTCAACATACCTGTCCTCTAATCTAACACTGACACTAACACAGGGAGACACACAGAGTCCTCAGGACATGTGCTGGATGGGAGGATGAGAGGGGGAGTAAAGAGGGAAGAAAATGTGTAAACCAAGCCTACACCTGAAGCGGGTTCTCACCAAAGAATGAGTAGAAAAGGGTAACAGACATTCTCACTGAAAGCGTGATGGGTGGACGGATGGATACTGTGAGATTCTGGCAAATAAGATTTTGGATGTTTTTCTACTTACCCAGAGTCTGATGAACTTGTGCATACCATTTGTATGTCTCTGTGTGCAGTATGAAGGAAGTTAAAGGTAGTTTCATGTGCCAATTCTAACTAGTGCAGAGACTGCACGTAGAAACACATCTGACCCTGGGTAAGTAGAAAAACAACATAATTGCCAGAGCTCTGCAGTATCCCTTTAATGGTGTACCAGTTGTAATGTCTGAGAATTGGTGCTCATCACATCATCTCGAGGAATTCTAGAATCACAAAAATGAAACACACAACACCAACTAGTAAGCAAGTCAGATTTAATTTAAAAAACAGGGGAAATGTTGAGAAGACATCTTAAAAGCACCATACAAGTTACAGTAAGTGTATCATTTTCTCTCTTCTATCATAGAAAAGCAGTGTGTGTCTGTGTCTCGATACTGGCCACACTTGTCAACAGGTTCTTTTTCGCCCCTCATTCAGGCTTGTCAGGCTTGCCCTTGTTGCCCTTGCCCTTGTTTCTGGCTCTGTAGTAGCCCCTGGCCAGAGTAGCCAAGAACATGGAGAACTCTCTGAAGTTGATCTCCCCATCATGGTTCTTATCCAGGTTGGTCATCGCCTCCTGGAGCACTGCTGGTTCCACCTTTCCCTGAGACAGACAGACAGACAGACAGGCACGCACGCACGCACACGCACACACACACACACACACACACACACACACACACACACACACACACACACACACACACACACACACACACACACACACACACACGCAGTGGTATGTGTATGTTAATAAAACATTACTACTATGTTGTGGTATGGATATGTAAAACATGTGGATAGGCTGTGTGTGTGTGTGATAATAGAATAATATACCATTTAGCAGACACTTTAATCCAAAGTGACTTACAGTTATGCATGCATCGATTTCTCATATGGGTGGACCCAGGAATCAAACCCACTACCCTGGTGTTACTGGCACCATGCTCTACCAACTGAGCCATACAGGACAACACTGAGTGTGTGTGTGTCTGTGTGTGTGTGTCTTACGTGGAACTCTGGGCTGGCCAGCTCTTTCTTCATCAGCTCTGCGAGCTCTGTACCGCTAAGCTGGCGATTCTTATCATCCTTTGTAGCATACTCCTCAAACACCTCCACCATGGATACAATGGCCTTCTCCAGACAAGACATACTGTACCTGGGGGAGAGAGAGGAGGAGGCAGGTGGACGGAGAGAGAGTTGGGAAGAGGGGATGAGAGAAAGAGGGAGGCAGGGGTGTGGGGTAGGAGGAGAAAAAAAGAGAAAAGGGGGGAAGAGAGGAAGAGAGGGGGTAGGAAAGCAGGTAGAGGGGAAGTTATGAGTGAGGAATTCACAGGGAGGAAGAGTGTTAGATTATAGAGAGTAAAGCGAGGGAAGGAGGATAAGAGAGAAGAGAAGAGAGAAGATAGGATGAGAGTGACATGAGTATTCATCCTGTCTATGGCTGGTTATTACAATGGAACATATGATTCACAACAAGACAGAGGAAGATGAGAAGGCTCAGCTACACTAAAGATGAAAACATGTTTAATGTTATAAGACCCAGGAAATGGAATGTGTTCAGGTCTAGACCGTGTTGTTCTACAGTGTGTTTACAGCTGGTGTTTCCTGAGTAAATGTGTTCAGGTCTAGACCGTGTTGTTCTACAGTGTGTTTACAGCTGGTGTTTCCTGAGTAAATGTGTTCAGGTCTAGACCGTGTTGTTCTACAGTGTGTTTACAGCTGTTGTTTCCTGAGTAAATGTTTTCAGTTCTAGACCGTGTTGTTCTACAGTGTGTTTACAGCTGGTGTTTCCTGAGTAAATGTGTTCAGGTCTAGACCGTGTTGTTCTACAGTGTGTTTACAGCTGGTGTTTCCTGAGTAAATGTGTTCAGGTCTAGACCGTGTTGTTCTACAGTGTGTTTCCTGCTGGTGTTTCCTGAGTAAATGTGTTCAGGTCTAGACCGTGTTGTTCTACAGTGTGTTTACAGCTGGTGTTTCCTGAGTAAATGTGTTCAGGTCTAGACCGTGTTGTTCTACAGTGTGTTTACAGCTGGTGTTTCCTGAGTAAATGTGTTCAGGTCTAGACCGTGTTGTTCTACAGTGTGTTTACAGCTGGTGTTTCCTGAGTAAATGTGTTCAGGTCTAGACCGTGTTGTTCTACAGTGTGTTTACAGCTGGTGTTTCCTGAGTAAATGTGTTCAGGTCTAGACCGTGTTGTTCTACAGTGTGTTTACAGCTGGTGTTTCCTGAGTAAATGTGTTCAGGTCTAGACCGTGTTGTTCTACAGTGTGTTTACAGCTGGTGTTTCCTGAGTAAATGTGTTCAGGTCTAGACCGTGTTGTTCTACAGTGTGTTTACAGCTGGTGTTTCCTGAGTAAATGTGTTCAGGTCTAGACCGTGTTGTTCTACAGTGTGTTTACAGCTGGTGTTTCCTGAGTAAATGTGTTCAGGTCTAGACCGTGTTGTTCTACAGTGTGTTTACAGCTGGTGTTTCCTGAGTAAATGTGTTCAGGTCTAGACCGTGTTGTTCTACAGTGTGTTTACAGCTGGTGTTTCCTGAGAAAATGTGTTCAGGTCTAGACCGTGTTGTTCTACAGTGTGTTTACAGCTGGTGTGTCCTGAGTAAATGTGTTCAGGTCTAGACCGTGTTGTTCTACAGTGTGTTTACAGCTGGTGTTTCCTGAGTAAATGTGTTCAGTTCTAGACCGTGTTGTTCTACAGTGTGTTTACAGCTGGTGTTTCCTGAGTAAATGTGTTCAGGTCTAGACCGTGTTGTTCTACAGTGTGTTTACAGCTGGTGTTTCCTGAGTAAATGTGTTCAGGTCTAGACCGTGTTGTTCTACAGTGTGTTTACAGCTGGTGTTTCCTGAGTAAATGTGTTCAGGTCTAGACCGTGTTGTTCTACAGTGTGTTTACAGCTGGTGTTTCCTGAGTAAATGTGTTCAGGTCTAGACCGTGTTGTTCTACAGTGTGTTTACAGCTGGTGTTTCCTGAGTAAATGTGTTCAGGTCTAGACCGTGTTGTTCTACAGTGTGTTTACAGCTGGTGTTTCCTGAGTAAATGTGTTCAGGTCTAGACCGTGTTGTTCTACAGTGTGTTTCCTGCTGGTGTTTCCTGAGAAAATGTGTTCAGGTCTAGACCGTGTTGTTCTACAGTGTGTTTACAGCTGGTGTGTCCTGAGTAAATGTGTTCAGGTCTAGACCGTGTTGTTCTACAGTGTGTTTACAGCTGGTGTTTCCTGAGTAAATGTGTTCAGTTCTAGACCGTGTTGTTCTACAGTGTGTTTACAGCTGGTGTTTCCTGAGTAAATGTGTTCAGGTCTAGACCGTGTTGTTCTACAGTGTGTTTACAGCTGGTGTTTCCTGAGTAAATGTGTTCAGGTCTAGACCGTGTTGTTCTACAGTGTGTTTACAGCTGGTGTTTCCTGAGTAAATGTGTTCAGGTCTAGACCGTGTTGTTCTACAGTGTGTTTACAGCTGGTGTTTCCTGAGTAAATGTGTTCAGGTCTAGACCGTGTTGTTCTACAGTGTGTTTACAGCTGGTGTTTCCTGAGTAAATGTGTTCAGGTCTAGACCGTGTTGTTCTACAGTGTGTTTACAGCTGGTGTTTCCTGAGTAAATGTGTTCAGGTCTACACCGTGTTGTTCTACAGTGTGTTTACAGCTGGTGTTTCCTGAGTAAATGTTTTCAGTTCTAGACCGTGTTGTTCCACAGTGTGTTTACAGCTGGTGTTTCCTGAGTAAATGTGTTCAGGTCTAGACCGTGTTGTTCTACAGTGTGTTTACAGCTGGTGTTTCCTGAGTAAATGTGTTCAGGTCTAGACCGTGTTGTTCTACAGTGTGTTTACAGCTGTTGTTTCCTGAGTAAATGTGTTCAGGTCTAGACCGTGTTGTTCTACAGTGTGTTTACAGCTGGTGTTTCCTGAGTAAATGTGTTTAGGTCTAGACCGTGTTGTTCTACAGTGTGTTTACAGCTGGTGTTTCCTGAGTAAATGTGTTCAGGTCTAGACCGTGTTGTTCTACAGTGTGTTTACAGCTGGTGTTTCCTGAGTAAATGTGTTCAGGTCTAGACCGTGTTGTTCTACAGTGTGTTTACAGCTGGTGTTTCCTGAGTAAATGTGTTCAGGTCTAGACCGTGTTGTTCTACAGTGTGTTTACAGCTGGTGTTTCCTGAGTAAATGAATGCAACGTATAAAAGGATCACATTGAAACATTGATTTGGCAAACAGTTGCAAATGTATAGTTATTGGCACTTTATAATGGAATGGCTGATTCATCTGTTCTTCATTCACCCATCACTCACACACACACACACACACACACACACACACACACACACATACACACACACACACACACACACACACACACACACACACACACACACACACACACACACACACACACACACACACACACACACACACACACACACACACACACACACACACACAGGCACACACACACACACACACACACACACACAGGCACACACACACACAGGCACACACACACACACACACAGGCACACAGGCACACACACACACACACACACACACACACACATTTCTATGCTCCGTATTCAGTCCATTCATTCAACATGTCCCGCCCATCTATCCAATTCTCATCTCTCTCATTCCCTGCTTCCAACTTCTCAACCTTTTTCATTCCCTCATTCCTAACCGTATATAATAGAACAGTTCTATCTTTATGTTCCTAACTCTCTCCTTCCCTCCTCTATCTGAGAGTTACAGCAGCCCCACTCCCCCCTCCTCCCTCCCTCTCTACTCACCTCAGAGCAGAAGATAAGATCTATGATATGTGTAGCTGGCCGGCTGGGTCCTGATGTGAGACTGATGTGAGACAGAGAGAAGAAAAGTTTCCTCTTAAAGTGAAAAACACCCCCTAAAGCATAGCAGACACATGATCAGCCCACAAGCAACCACTGACGCCCTAAAATGAGGTCAGCTCCACCCAAACCTGCTCCATCAGACTTGATCTCAAATGGTCATGTGCCAATGCTATCATTTGCATTAATTCATGTTTTAAAGGTCAATATAATGTTCGATCTTGTTTTGAGGGTGTGAATAGAGAAGCTTATTCCTTAATTGTATTTGGCATGTATTTGCTTGTTTAATAGGCCAGGCCTTGTGTAATAGGCCAGGCCCCAGCTGTGGTAACCTTCTATGTTATAACACTCCAACATGTTGTCGCCCTCCATGTTGCCTTCCACAAACCTGGGGTTGATTTGTTCTCTACAAACTGTGTGGAAAGTGGAGCTGTGGAGATTCCAGACGGCTCTAAAAATGGGTAATATGAGTCACAGCTCTGAGGAATGCCCTTATTTGTGTGTGTGTGTTTGTTAGAGCCCCTGTTTATATCACCACAGAGAGCACGCCTCTTATTTATCCAGCCCAACTGTTGCGTAACCTAACCACCATTTTCCATCGCTCTGCTACAAAACCCTGGGCTGCATTTTCATTTCAAAAAGTTGTCCCCTCCTCTCTGTCCTGTTTCACTCCCCTTTGCAGATCTGAGAAGGCAGGCTAGGTGTAAGCAGTGGCCCCACCTAGTGTCTACCATATTGCTTTTATTCACAGCATACCTATTAGATCTTTGAAGTGGAGTGAGCTTGGGCAGAAGGGAAAATACATATTTTTGGAATGAAATGCAGCCCTGCTTGTTGTCATCACTATACAATCTCAGATATGTGCGTTACAATAGTGCTGTAAGAAAAGTGAAGACAGCTTGTTTGGCTCTAGCAGTACTACTATTAGTATGCCTGCTCTAGTAGTACTACTATTAGTATACCTGCTCTAGTAGTACTACTATTACTATGCCTGCTCTAGCAGTACTACTATTACTATGCCTGCTCTAGTAGTACTACTATTACTGTGCCTGCTCTAGTAGTACTACTATTACTGTGCCTGCTCTAGTAGTACTACTATTAGTATGCCTGCTCTAGTAGTACTACTATTACTATGCCTGCTCTAGAAGTACTACTATTACTATGCCTGCTCTAGTAGTACTACTATTAGTATACCTGCTCTAGTAGTACTACTATTACTGTGCCTGCTCTAGTAGTACTACTATTACTGTGCCTGCTCTAGTAGTACTACTATTAGTATGCCTGCTCTAGTAGTACTACTATTACTATGCCTGCTCTAGAAGTACTACTATTACTATGCCTGCTCTAGTAGTACTACTATTAGTATACCTGCTCTAGAAGTACTACTATTACTATGCCTGCTCTAGTAGTACTACTATTACTTTGCCTGCTCTAGAAGTACTACTATTACTATGCCTGCTCTAGTAGTACTACTATTATTATGCCTGCTCTAGTAGTACTACTATTAGTATGCCTGCTCTAGTAGTACTACTATTAGTATACCTGCTCTAGAAGTACTACTATTACTATGCCTGCTCTAGTAGTACTACTATTACTGTGCCTGCTCTAGTAGTACTACTATTACTGTGCCTGCTCCAGTAGTTCTACTATTACTATGCCTGCTCTAGTAGTACTACTATTACTATGCCTGCTCTAGTAGTACTACTATTACTATGCCTGCTCTAGAAGTACTACTATTACTATGCCTGCTCTAGTAGTACTACTATTACTATGCCTGCTCTAGCAGTACTACTATTACTATGCCTGCTCTAGAAGTACTACTATTAGTATACCTGCTCTAGCAGTACTACTATTACCATGCCTGCTCTAGCAGTACTACTATTACTATGCCTGCTCTAGTAGTACTACTATTACTATGCCTGCTCTAGAAGTACTACTATTAGTATACCTGCTCTAGCAGTACTACTATTACTATGCCTCCTCTAGCAGTACTACTATTACTATGCCTGCTCTAGAAGTACTACTATTAGTATACCTGCTCTAGAAGTACTACTATTAGTATGCCTGCTCTAGCAGTACTACTATTACTATGCCTGCTCTAGAAGTACTACTATTACTATGCCTGCTCTAGTAGTACTACTATTACTATGCCTGCTCTAGCAGTACTACTATTACTATGCCTGCTCTAGAAGTACTACTATTACTATGCCTGCTCTAGTAGTACTACTGTTACTATGCCTGCTCTAGAAGTACTACTATTAATATACCTGCTCTAGCAGTACTACTATTACTATGCCTGCTCTAGCAGTACTACTATTACTATGCCTGCTCTAGCAGTACTACTATTACTATGCCTGCTCTAGAAGTACTACTATTAGTATACCTGCTCTAGCAGTACTACTATTACTATGCCTGCTCTAGCAGTACTACTATTACTATGCCTGCTCTAGTAGTACTACTATTACTATGCCTGCTCTAGAAGTACTACTATTAGTATACCTGCTCTAGCAGTACTACTATTACTATGCCTGCTCTAGCAGTACTACTATTACTATGCCTGGTCTAGAAGTACTACTATTAGTATACCTGCTCTAGAAGTACTACTATTACTATGCCTGCTCTAGTAGTACTACTATTACTATGCCTGCTCTAGAAGTACTAGTATTACTATGCCTGCTCTAGTAGTACTACTATTAGTATGCCTGCTCTAGCAGTACTACTATTACTATGCCTGCTCTAGAAGTACTACTATTAGTATACCTGCTCTAGCAGTACTACTATTACTGTGCCTGCTCTAGTACTATTACTAGAATGTCTGCTCTAGTAGTACTACTATTACTATGCCTGCTCTAGAAGTACTACTATTAGTATGCCTGCTCTAGCAGTACTACTATTACTATGCCTGCTCTAGAAGTACTACTATTAGTATACCTGCTCTAGCAGTACTACTATTACTGTGCCTGCTCTAGTACTATTACTAGAATGTCTGCTCTAGTAGTACTACTATTACTATGCCTGCTCTAGAAGTACTACTATTACTATGCCTGCTCTAGTAGTACTACTATTAGTATGCCTGCTCTAGTAGTACAACTATTACTATGCCTGCTCTAGTAGTATTACTATTAGTATTTCTGCTCTAGAAGTACTACTATTAGTATGCCTGCTCTAGTAGTATTACTATTAGTATGCCTGCTCTAGTAGTACAACTATTACTATGCCTGCTCTAGTAGTACTACTATTAGTATGCCTGCTCTAGTACTATTACTAGAATGCCTGCTCTAGTAGTATTACTATTAGTATAGCTGCTCTAGTAGTACTACTATTAGTATGCCTGCTCTAGTAGTAAAACTATTACTATGCCTGCTCTAGTAGTACTACTATTAGTTTGCCTGCTCTAGTAGTACTACTATTAGTATGCCTGCTCTAGTAGTACTAGTGTTAGTATGCCTGCCCTAGTAGTACTTCTATTAGTATATCTGCTGTAGTAGTACTACTATTAGTATGCCTGCTCTAGTAGTACTAGTGTTAGTATGCCTGCCCTAGTAGTACTTCTATTAGTATATCTGCTGTAGTAGTACTACTATTACTATGCCTGCTCTAGTAGTATTACTAGTATACCTGCTCCAGTAGTACTACTATTAGTATGCCTGCTCTAGTAGTACTACTATTAGTATGCCTGCTCTAGTAGTACTACTATTAGTTTGCCTGCTCTAGTAGTACTACTATTAGTATGCCTGCTCTAGTAGTACTAGTGTTAGTATGCCTGCCCTAGTAGTACTTCTATTAGTATATCTGCTGTAGTAGTACTACTATTACTATGCCTGCTCTAGTAGTACTACTATTAGTATACCTGCTCTAGCAGTACTACTATTACTGTGCCTGCTCTAGTAGTACTACTATTAGTATACCTGCTCTAGCAGTACTAATATTACTGTGCCTGCTCTAGTAGTACTACTATTAGTATGCCTGCTCTAGTAGTACTACTATTACTATGCCTGCTCTAGTAGTTCTACTATTAGTATACCTGCTCTAGTAGTACTACTATTACTATGCCTGCTCTAGAAGTACTACTATTACTGTGCCTGCTCTAGTAGTTCTACTATTAGTATGCCTGCTCTAGTAGTACTACTATTACTATGCCTGCTCTAGAAGTACTACTATTACTATGCCTGCTCCAGTAATACTACTTGTGCAGCTTAACTAGGTCTTTCCTTGCAGAGTATCTCTTTATTACAGCTAGACCTCTCCCCATCTTTACAACCATTGAATCTATATGTTTTGACCAGGACAGTTTACAATCTAAGGTTACGCCAAGTAATTCAGTCTCCTGAACTTATTCAGCAGCCACACCATTCATTACCAGATTCAGCTGAGGTCTAGTACATAAGGAATGATTTGTACCAATACAATGCTCTTAGTTTTAGAGATGTTCAGGACCAGTTTATTACTGGCCACCCATTCCAAAACAGACTGCAACTCTTTGTGAAGGGTTTCAATTACTTTATTAGCTGTGATTACTGATGCCTATATGGTTGAATCATCAGCAAAATGGACACACATGCTGTGTTTAATGCCAGTGGCAGGTCATTGGTAAAAATAGAAAAGCGTAAAGGGGCTAGAGAGCTGCCCTGCGGTACACCACACTTTAGATTTTTGACATTAGAGACGCTTCCATTTAAGACAACCCTTTGAGTTCTATTAGATAAATAGATCAGAATCCACGTTAAATCAAATCAAATCAAATCAAATTTTATTTGTCACATACACATGGTTAGCAGATGTTAATGCGAGTGTAGCGAAATGCTTGTGCTTCTAGTTCCGACAATGCAGTAATAACAAGTAATCTAACTAACAATTCCAAAACTACTGTCTTGTACACAGTGTAAGGGGATAAAGAATATGTACATAAAGATATATGGATGAGTGATGGTACAGAGCAGCATAGGCAAGATACAGTAGATGGTATCGAGTACAGTATATACATATGAGATGAGTATGTAAACAAAGTGGCATAGTTAAAGTGGCTAGTGATACATGTATTACATAAGGATACAGTCGATGAGTACAGTAGATACGTATGCATATGAGATGAATAATGTAGGGTAAGTAACATTATATAAGGTAGCATTGTTTAAAGTGGCTAGTGATATATTTACATCATTTCCCATCAGTTCACATTATTAAAGTGGCTGGAGTTGAGTCAGTGTCAGTGTGTTGGCAGCAGCCACTCAATGTTAGTGGTGGCTGTTTAACAGTCTGATGGCCTTGAGATAGAAGCTGTTTTTCAGTCTCTCGGTCCCAGCTTTGATGCACCTGTACTGACCTCGCCTTCTGGATGATAGCGGGGTGAACAGGCAGTGGCTCGGGTGGTTGATGTCCTTGATGATCTTTATGGCCTTCCTGTGACATCGGGTGGTGTAGGTGTCCTGGAGGGCAGGTAGTTTGCCCCCGGTGATGCGTTGTGCAGACCTCACTACCCTCTGGAGAGCCTTACGGTTGAGGGCGGAGCAGTTGCCGTACCAGGCGGTGATACAGCCCGCCAGGATGCTCTCGATTGTGCATCTGTAGAAGTTTGTGAGTGCTTTTGGTGACAAGCCAAATTTCTTCAGCCTCCTGAGTTTGAAGAGGCGCTGCTGCGCCTTCTTCACAATGCTGTCTGTGTGAGCTGACCAATTCAGTTTGTCTGTGATGTGTATGCAGAGGAACTTAAAACTTACTACCCTCTCCACTACTGTTCCATCGATGTGGATAGGGGGGTGTTCCCTCTGCTGTTTCCTGAAGTCCACAATCATCTCCTTAGTTTTGTTGACGTTGAGTGTGAGGTTATTTTCCTGACACCACACTCCGAGGGCCCTCACCTCCTCCCTGTAGGCCGTCTCGTCGTTGTTGGTAGCTGAGGTTGAAAAGCCATAGCATTTAAGTTTTTTCAACAACAGGTTATGGTCAATAATATCAAAGGCTGCACTGAAATCTAACAATACAGCTCCCATAATCTTCTTATTATCGATTTATTTCAACCAATCATCTGTCATTTGTGTCAGTTCAGTACATGTTGATTGCCCTTCTCTATAAGCATGCTGAAAGCCTGTTGTTAATTTGTTTACAGAGAAATAGCATTGTATTTGGTCAAACACTATTTTTTACAACAGTTTGCTAAGAGCTGGCAGCAAGCTTATAGGTCTGCTGTTAGAACCAGTAAAGGCAGCTTTACCACTTGGCTTCCCTCCAGGCCTGAGGACAAAGACTTTCCTCCTGGCATTTCCTGCCTAAGTATGCACACTTTGCCAATGAAATAATAATTAAAATAATTGGCAACATCAAATGGTTTTGTGGTGAATAAGCCATCTGATTCGATGAAAGATGGAGTTGAATTTGTCCTTCTGCTCATCATTTAATTTAAAGTACTCCAAAGTTTCATTCATCATTCTTTATATCATTGATTTTGGCTTCATGAAAATCCTAAAATATACAGAAACATTTTTAATACCAAATATACATGTATTTGGACTCAGGTCTCCTCTCTACAAACTGTGGTCTACAAGTTTTTACTTCAATTTAGAAAGGATGTTGTTTAATTTAATTGCATTGCTGGCTGCACAATTGACCCTTGTGGGATGAATAAAGTACAGTACTTAATGTACAGTTACAAAAGAAGAATATGTTTGCGCGTAACGACGCAGAGGGCTCTATGTTAACAAGCCTTACTCGATGTTAAATCTTAGCGCTGGTGGTAGCACTACAGACCTGGGGTGTCAGAAATATTATTGCCATTTTCACAGCGGGAATTCTGAGCGCAATAGCTGGCTGTGGCACGAAAGGGCTGGGTTATTTGGTGAATAAATAAGTTGGAGGTGTGACGGGGGCTTAGTCACTGACTGGCAAATCAACACGTTTCATGGCTTAATGCATCATACAGTTTCCTCAAGTTCTGTAGGTTATTGGAGGTCGCTGCATTGTCATCAACTCCAATTGATACTACAGTTTCTTAAATATCATAGGCTACAGGTACGAGTAATAACAACACTTGTAATTGGCTTCAATAAGTAGGCCTACCTGTCTTTATGCAACGCAATTCACCTCAAATGAAAAAATACTACAGGCTAAATTGTCAAATGTGTGTGGCACGTTCTCAATAAGCAAGATATAGCCTATGGCTAACGTTGATCAGGACAAGCAAACAACATTTAAGTAGAGAAGGTAGTGCACCCCAAACCCAATGGGGCCAGTCCTAAATTAAATAATGTAGCTTATTGACATACATGGGAATGGTCCATATTAGAAAGAAATATTGTAGGAATATTTAACTAGAAAAGTCTGTGTGATGAGCTGTAATAATATACATCCTGGAAACTTCATGTTGTTTTTTTCTTGCTGGTAAACGAATCACATTGCAGTTTCAGCACAGTACAATAGAGAAAAGTTCTACTACATGACTGTCAGTGACAAGAACAAAAATAAGTTGAATCAGATACGCACACTCAGAAATGAGACTATCGTATGCGATGACCGGGGAACACCTTTTCAAACTTTCTCTTCTTGATTAGTAATTAAGTAATAGTGTTATTCGTTAATCACCGATATGCCCCCCTTGGCCGGAGGAGGGGGGTACACCATCAACCTACAACACAACCATCCATTGATTACCATCCGGAACAAACACAAACAGATTAGAATTCTGCTTATGACAGGGTTGTTTGTATTCATTAGGGTACACCGAAGCAAAATGCTTTGCAACAGAAAATGAAAACGAGCGTTTCTTATTGGACAATTTCAGATAATCCCTCCCTATTTCAGTCATTTTTTTCTGCTTGGTGCCTAATGAACATGACCTAGGACTAGGAGATAGATAAACGTCGTACTTTACGATTGGTCCAGTGAAGATGGGTTGGAGCTCAGCCATATCATCGTCTCCGTCATAAGAACGTGATGGTCTGCTGCCGTGTGGCCATGCGCCTCTGCACCGTTGGAGACGATGTGTTGTTAGTTTTAGTGTAGTTGTTGTTGTTGTTGTTACCTACACGAAAGGGATGCAACCAAGATCTTGGTGAAGGGATTGTTTAAAATAAATTGTTAGTTGAAAATCTGATTTCGAATAAAGGCAACAGGCGCAACATATTTTGTTAGCTAGTCTCAAAAGGGTCTAAGATGTTAATCTTCCATGGAGAGAGGGCTCACCCTTTCTTTTGTTGCTTTGTTATAGTTGACCAATCTCCTGGCAGCTTCATCAAATGACAGTTTGGTGGGGAACTTGTTGACATTTTGTTGAACGTGAGGTAACACTTGGTTTATTTAGCAAAAATATATGACATAGAAAGGATTCTCCAAACAGAGAGTCGATGTTGATAAGTTTTGTAAACAACAAACATTCATCCATCTATGTACAGACTACTGATGTTAGCAACTGGCATGGGTTGTTCACAGTTTGACTGACACCTGTATGTAGAGCGTCTGCAGGCCTCGTACCTCCCTCGTGGTGGGTCATTTTGAATTAGGTGGGGAGCGGCAGACATTCCTCTGGGCTGGTCTGGAAGAAGAGAACGGGCAGCTTCCTCAAGCTGCACCACTCACAGCTAATCAGCTCCGCAGCCTCACCTTCTCCAGTGTTCCCCTCAGGACTTGGGTAATAAAGCACTAGAACGTCACATACTGTTGGGTTGGCTAAATTCCAGTAACTTTTGTAAAATTCCAAGGTTCTCCTGAAAACACAGTTGGAAGATTCCAGAAAACAGGAGGGAATAAGCAGGAGTACTTACAATGACCAGCTTGGTCACCATCCTGCGAAGAGTCCCTATTCTCACACTACTACAGTCCAGGATGATGCGGTCTAACTTGTAGCGAAAGATCCTGTGTCATCAGGTATTTGGTCTCCAAACTGTACTTGACTTGCCAACACCACCTGATTCCTCCTCAACTGGTCATTTATATTCAGCTGCTTCCTTTTCCAGCTAGATGTCAGGAACAGTATGTTTCTCAAAGGTAAACTTTACGATCCTGAACACACAAAAAGTAAGAGGGGACTTAGTCACAACAGCCGGCAAAAACAACTTAAGAACCCTATCTTGGTGAATACAAAACCACCCAGTAATGTCATTTTCTGCCAAGTAAAACAACCCACAAGGTCAACTTGAGAGAGCCGATCAAGTTGAGTTCTCAAAGACATTGTGACAGACTCAATAAAGCCAGAGTCCATGTTCTTTATAAGTCACTATCCTAAGGTGGTGTGTATCACAGCTCAGGATAAGACCCAGATGCAGACCATTCGAAATAACTAGTTTATTTACAAAACAGGGTGCAGGCAAACGACAGGTCCAGGGCAGGCAGAGGTCAGTAATCCAGAGCAGAGTCCGAGAGGTACAGAGTGGCAGACAGGCTCAGGGTCAGGCTCAGGGTCAGGGCAGGCAGAGGTCAGTAATCCAGAGCAGAGTCTGAGAGGTACAGAGTGGCAGACAGGCTCAGGGTCAGGGTCAGGGCAGGCAGAGGTCAGTAATCCAGAGCAGAGTCTGAGAGGTACAGAGTGGCAGACAGGCTCAGGGTCAGGGTCAGGGCAGGCAGAGGTCAGTAATCCAGAGCAGAGTCCGAGAGGTACAGAACGGCAGACAGGCTCAGGGTCAGGGTCAGGGCAGGCAGAGGTCAGTAATCCAGAGCAGAGTCCGAGAGGTACAGAACGGCAGACAGGCTCAGGGTCAGGGCAGGCAGAGGTTAGTAATCCAGAGCAGAGTCAGAGAGGTACAGAACGGCAGGCAGGTTCAGAATGTTCAATACTGGGAAAACTGGAAAACAGAGACTAGAGAGAAAACAGGAGTACAGGAAAACCGCTGGTAGGCTTGACTTGATAAGACGAACTGGCAACAGACAAACAGAAAACACAGGCCGACAGAGATGGCCGCCTCGCTTCGCGTTCCTAGGAAACTATGCAGTTTTTTTTATTTTTTATTACGTGTTATTTCTTACATTGGTACCCCAGGTCATCTTAGGTTTCATTACATACAGTCGAGAAGAACTACTGAATATAAGAGCAGCGTCAACTCACCATCAGTACGACCAAGAATATGACTTTCGCGAAGCGGATCCTGTGTTCTGCCTTTCACCCAGGACAACGGAATGGATCCCAGCCGGCGACCCAAAAAAACGACTTCGTAAAAGGGGGAAACGAAGCGGTCTTCTGGTCAGACTCCGGAGACGGGCACATCGTGCACCACTCCTTAGCATTCTTCTCGCCAATGTCCAGTCTCTTGACAACAAGGTTGATGAACTCCGAGCAAGGGTAGCATTCCAGAGGGACATCAGAGACTGTAACGTTCTTTGCTTCACGGAAACATGGCTCACTGGAGAGACACTATCGTAGTCGGTGCAGCCAGCTGGTTTCTCCACGCATCGCGCGGAGAAACAAACATCTTTCTGGTAAGAAGAGGGGCGGTGGCGTATGCTTCATGGTTAACGAGACGTGGTGTGGCCACAACAACATACAGGAACTCAAGTCCTTCTGTTCACCTGATTTAGAATTCCTCACAATCAAATGTCGACCGCATTATCTACCAAGGGAATTCGCTGATTCGGTGAGCGAGTTCATTAGAACGTGCGTTGAAGATGTCGTTCCCATAGCAACGATCAAAACATTCCCAAACCAGAAACCGTGGATTGATGGCAGCATTCGCGTGAAACTGAAAGCGCGAACCACTGCTTTTAATCAGGGCAAGGTGACCGGAAACATGACCGAATACAAACAGTGTAGCTATTCCCTCCACAAGGAGATCAAACAAGCTAAGCGTCAGTATAGAGACAAAGTAAAATCTCAATTCAACGGCTCAGACACAAGAGGTATGTGGCAGGGTCTACAGTAAATCACGGATTACACAAAGAAAACCAGCCCCGTCACGGACCAGGATGTCTTGCTCCCAGGCAGACTAAATAACTTTTTTGCCCGCTTTGAGGAATATACAGTGCCACTGACACGGCCCGCAACCAAAACATGCGGACTCTCCTTCACTGCAGCCGACGTGAGGAAAACATTTAAACGTGTCAACCCTCACAAGGCTGCAGTTCCAGACGGCATCCCCAGCCGCGCCCTCAGAGCATGCACAGACCAGCTGGCTGGTGTGTTTACGGACATATTCAATCAATCCCTATCCCAGTCTGTTGTTCCCACATGCTTCAAGAGGGCCACCATTGTTCCTGTTCCCAAGAAAGCTAAGGTAACTGAGCTAAACGACTACCGCCCCGTAGCATTCACTTCCGTCATCATGAAGTGCTTTGAGAGACTAGTCAAGGACCATATCACCTCCACCCTACCTGACACCCTAGACCCACTCCAATTTGCTTACCGCCCAAATAGGTCCACAGACGATGCAATCTCAACCACACTGCACACTGCCCTAACCTATCTGGACAAGAGGAATACCTATGTGAGAATGCTGTTCATTGACTACAGCTCGGCATTTAACACCATAGTGCCCTCCAAGCTCGTCATCAAGCTCGAGACCCTGGGTCTCGAACCCGCCCTGTGCAACTGGGTACTGGACTTCCTGACGGGCCGCCCCCAGGTGGCGAGGGTAGGCAACAACATCTCCACCCCGCTGATCATCAACACTGGGGCCCCACAAGGGTGCGTTCTGAGCCCTCTCCTGTACTCCCTGTTCACCCACGACTGCGTGGCCACGCACGCCTCCAACTCAATCATCAAGTTTGCGGACGACACAACAGTGGTAGGCTTGATTACCAACAACGACGAGACAGCCTACAGGGAGGAGGTGAGGGCCCTCGGAGTGTGGTGTCAGGAAAATAACCTCACACTCAACGTCAACAAAACTAAGGAGATGATTGTGGACTTCAGGAAACAGCATAGGGAACACCCCCCTATCCACACCGATGGAACAGTAGTGGAGAGGGTAGTAAGTTTTAAGTTCCTCGGCGTACACATCACAGACAAACTGAATTGGTCCACCCACACAGACAGCATCGTGAAGAAGGCGCAGCAGCGCCTCTTCAACCTCAGGAGGCTGAAGAAATTTGGCTTGTCACCAAAAGCACTCACAAACTTCTACAGATGCACAATCGAGAGCATCCTGTCGGGCTGTATCACCGCCTAGTACGGCAACTGCTCCGCCCACCACCGTAAGGCTCTCCAGAGGGTAGTGAGGTCTGCACAACGCATCACCGGGGGCAAACTACCTGCCCTCCAGGACACCTACACCACCCGATGTCACAGGAAGGCCATAAAGATCATCAAGGACAACAACCACCCGAGCCACTGCCTGTTCACCCCGGTATCATCCAGAAGGCGAGGTCAGTACAGGTGCATCAAAGCTGGGACCGAGAGACTGAAAAACAGCTTCTATCTCAAGGCCATCAGACTGTTAAACAGCCACCACTAACATTGAGTAGCTGCTGCCAACACACTGACTCAACTCCAGCCACTTTAATAATGGGAATTGATGAGAAATGATGTAAAATATATCACTAGCCACTTTAAACAATGCTACCTAATATAATGTTTACATACCCTACATTGTTCAACTCATATGTATACGTATATACTGTACTCTATATCATCTACTGCATCTTTATGTAATACATGTATCAATAGCCACTTTAACTATGCCACTTTGTTTACATACTCATCTCATATGTATATACTGTACTCAATACCATCTACTGTATCTTGCCTATGCCGCTCTGTACCATCACTCATTCATATATCTTTATGTACATATTCTTTATCCCCTTACACTTGTGTCTATAAGGTAGTAGTTTTGGAATTGTTAGCTAGATTACTTGCTGGTTATTACTGCGTTGTCGGAACTAGAAGCACAAGCATTTCGCTACACTCGCATTAACATCTGCTAACCATGTGTATGTGACAAATAACATTTGATTTGATTTGATTTAAATGCACTGGGGTTAACGGGGAAGATGGGCGACACCTGGAGGGGGGTGGAGACAATCACAAAGACAGGTGAAACAGATCAGGGTGTGACAGTGTGGGTTTTACCTTAAGTTTGTCTTTTCTAAGGCAAATCTAGCGGGCATCCTTTGTGGGTATCTTTTAGAACCCTGTTTTAGTTGCTTTGCCAACTTTCAGTGTCTTTCATGTCTTTCAGTACCCGTTTGAAACCCATTCTCTTTTGGTTTGGGTGTTTAAGTGCCTCCTTTCCAAATGTTATTGTGTTACAGTGTTAAAATTGATTACATTTAGATGTTGTGTCACTGGCCTAAACACAATACCCAATAATGACAAAGTGGAATTATTATTTATAGAAATGTTGACAAATTAATTAAAAATGAAAAGTTGAAATGTCTTGAGTCGGTAAGTATTTAACTCCTTTGTTAAGGCAAGCCTAAATAAGTTCAGGAGTAAAAATGTGCTTAACAGGTCATACATAATAAGTTGCATGGAATCTGTGTGCAATAATAGTGCTTGACATGATTTTTGAATGACTACCTCATCTCTGTACTCCACACATACAATGATCTGTAAGGACGGGGGAATAATGGGACATTGTCTGATTGTCCTATTTTGCTGATGATTGTTCAATTGTCCAAAAAAAAAATGCCAATAATTATATTGTAAAAAAAAATATATACAATTACCTATAAGGTCCCTCAGTCAAACACACATTCAACTACAAAGAGGTTTTCCAATGCCTTGCAAAGAATGTCACCGAGTGGTAGATGGGTAGAAATAAAAAATACATTGAATATCCCTGTGAGCAAGAAGTTATTAATTACACTTTGGATGGTGTATTAATACACCCAGTCACTACAAAGATACAGGTGTCCTTTATAACTCAGTTGGTGGAGAGGAAGGACACTGCTCAGGGATTTCACCATGAGGCCAATGGTGACTTTAAAACAGTTACAGAGTTTAATGTCTGTGATAGGAGAAAACTGAGGATGGATGGATCGTGACTGACACTGTCTATTCTGTCTTACACGTACGGGACAAATTACAGGCCAAATACAACAAATGTGACAAACAGAGATACAGAGTGGGAAAGCCAGTGTTTATTCACAACAGTAAGACTTAGTTATAAAATGACTTATTTGACGTATAGAAAAGCAAAATGACATATAGAAAAGCATCCATCTCTGCTTCTCTTTCTCCTTGTCCTGTCCTCCCTCACTTCTTAGCAGCAACCTTTTGGGTGTGGAGCTGGAAGATCTGTTCACAGGCGATGGAGAGGCCCACCACCAGAGAGACAAACTCCTCGAAGCTCACCTTCCCATCACCATTCTGGTCCAGATCCTTCATTATCTTGTCTATGGCAGCTGGGTCCTTCTGGGACTGAGAGGGAAGGAGAGATGAAGGAGATGAAGAGAGTAAGTGTGAGTGAGTGAGTGAGTGAGTGAGTGAGTGAGTGAGTGAGTGAGTGAGAGAAATCCCGAGTGGCGTAGCTGGCTAAGGCACTGCATCTCAGTGCTAGATGCGTCACTACAGACACCCCCGAGGGCGGCGCACAATTGGCCCAGCGTTGTCCAGGTTTTGGCCAGTGTAGGCGATCATTGCAAGTAAGAATTTGAAAGAAAGTGAAAGGGGGACAAGAAATACAGGGAAAGTATAGAGGGACAGTAAGATAAAAACAGAGAGAGAGAGAGAGAGAGAGAGAGGGATGTCAGTGTTACCTTCAGGAAGCTGGCCAGTTCTGTCTGCATCAGCTCTTTCAGCTCCTTCTTGCTCAGTGTGTTACAGTCACCGTCCTTGTCGGCATAGCGATGAAACACCGTGATCAGGGACTCCATGGAACTCTCCAACTGAGACGGCATGGCTGCAGAGAAGGATACACTGAGGAGGGGAGAGAGGGAGCGGGGAGATGGGAGGGGAGAGAGGGAGGTGGAGATGGGAGGGGAGATAGAGGGAGGGGGAGATGGGAGGGGAGAGAGGGAGGTGGAGATGGGAGGGGAGATAGAGGGAGGTGGAGATGGTAGGGGAGAGAGGGAGGAGGGAGATGGGAGGGGAGATAGAGGGAGGGGGAGATGGGAGGGGAGGGGAGATAGAGGGATGAGGCAGATGAGAGGGGAGATAGAGGGAGGGGGAGATGGGAGGGATGGGGTGATAGAGGGAGGAGGGAGATGGGAGGGGTGGGGAGATAGAGGGAGGAGGGAGATGAGAAGGGAGATAGAGGGAGGGGGAGATGGGAGGGGTGGGGTGATAGAGGGAGGGGGAGATGGGAGGGGAGGGGAGATACAGGGAGGAGGAAATGGGAGGGGAGGGGTGATAGAGGGAGGGAGGGAGGGGTAGATGAGGGGGAGGGGAGATAGAGGGAGATGAGAGGGGAGGGGTGAAAGAGGGAGATGAGAGGGGAGGGGAGATAGAGGGAGGGGTAGATGAGAGGGGAGATGAGATAGAGGGAGGGGGAGATGGGAGGGGAGGGGAGATACAGGGAGGAGGAAATGGGAGGGGAGATAGAGGGAGGGAGGGAGGGGTAGATGAGGGGGGAGGGGAGAAAGAGGGAGATGAGAGGGGAGGGGTGAAAGAGGGAGATGAGAGGGGAGGGGAGATAGAGGGAGGGGTAGATGAGAGGGGAGGGGAGATAGAGGGAGGGGGAGATGGGAGGGGAGATAGAGGGAGGAGGGAGATGAGAGGGAGGGGTAGATGAGAGGGGAGGGGAGATAGAGGGAGGAGGTGTAAGTTACAGTAGCAGATATATACTCAGTACAGTGAGTGTCTTGATATCACTAAAATGTTGACTAATGGTGAGCTATCCCTTTGCAGAAAACAAATTAACAATGAACATTTAGGGAGGATGGGAGTTGACTTTCTTTGTCTCTGTAAGCAGTCTTTGGCTGGTGTTACTTCCTGGCATTTAAACTGTGATCTTCCACTCCTTTACACATTCCTTCTACCTCAGACCCCTCCTCTTTCTTTTGGTGCCTCCCACTTTCTTTGGTAACATCCAACCTATCATGCTGTGTAGACTTTCCTTTAACCTCTGTCATAGCTTGACCATGTGACACATCATCATAAGTGTGAAAGTTTGGGGAGATGGGGATGGAAAGGGGTGTGACAGGAGAGGAAAGGGTTTTGCAACAGTTCAGTGTAGAGAAATCAGGCTGATGATAATTGGTGAGTAATGCCTATAAATGACATGAACCGGAGGAGGTCTAACAGAGTTCTAAAACAAAAACATTATAGCCTACAAATGAAACATGAAAAGGTTTAGGTATAGATAGACTACATTATGTCTTCATCAGTAAATAGTATGTCCTGTCATCCTGCATAACAAACCATAGAAGAACTGATTTTTGAATCAAAGCAAGCGAAGACTAATGAACATTATAGCCTACAAGTTTGCCGGACGAGACAGATCAGTAGCTAGTCACACTTGGAAACAGTTGTTACAGTTGTGTTTATTACACTAGATAACCTCCTCTGTTAAACCAAAGACACCAATAGTAATAGTAGAATAAGTGGAGATTGGTTACTTACCAAACAGTGGAGAGACGCTAACAAAACAGGGTGGGGAAGTAGCGTACTGCTGAATATATACCAATGATGTTGAATATATACCAATGATGCTGAATCTACTGCGCAAGAGCTGTGGGAAAGATTGTTCTGGAGTTTATGGAGAACAGGCCACGCCCATCTGATTATGAGTGTGTGTAGCCTATGGTGAGGGAGGGAGGGAGGGAGGGGGTTGGAGTTTAGGCATGATGTCTTTGAGTCCTCATCTTTGAATTCAACATGATAAAATAGACATGGATCACATAGAATGTTTTTCTTATTGCTTTAACACACGGATCTCATTCACAGAAATCTATACCAAAGATGCTGAACACAGATGTAGAGAGGGGTGACAAGAGTACACACTAGAATGTTTGGAAGAATAGATCTATGGATGAAAAAGATGGGATGATGTTGCTTGAATGAAATACCATTTTATTCAGTTACATCTTAATACTCCCCAGAGAGAGAACACATTTAGATCAGTTAGAGATTCAATACAGTTTTTTGCTTCATGGCTCATCTCTCCCACTCTGTCCACCACCTCTATCTCATTGTTACAGTATGGTCTTAGTCACTGTCCACCACCTCTATCTCATTGTTACAGTATGGTCGGTCTTATCCTATGTCCACCACCTCTATCTCATTGTTACAGTATGGTCTTATCCTCTGTCCATCACCTATCTCATTGATACTGTATGGTCTTATCCTCTGTCCACCACCTCTATCTCATTGTTACAGTATGGTCTTATCCTCTGTCCACCACCTCTATCTCATTGTTACAGTATTGTCTTAGCCTCTGTCCACCACCTCTATCTCATTGTTACAGTATGGTCTTAGCCTCTTTCCACCACCTCTATCTCATTTTTACAGTATGGTCTTATCCTCTGTCCACCACCTCTATCTCATTGTTACAGTATGGTCTTAGTCTCTGTCCACCACCTATATCTCATTGTTACAGTATGGTCTTAGCCTCTGTCCACCACCTCAATCTCATTGCTACATTATGGTCTTATCCTCTGTCCACCACCGCTATCTCATTGTTACAGTATGGTCTTAGCCTCTGTCCACCACCTCTATCTCATTGTTACAGTATGGTCTTAGCCTCTGTCCACCACCTCTATCTCATTGTTACAGTATGGTCTTATCCTCTGTCCACCACCTCTATCTCATTGTTACAGTATGGTCTTAGTCTCTGTCCACCACCTATATCTCATTGTTACAGTATGGTCTTAGCCTCTGTCCACCACCTCAATCTCATTGCTACATTATGGTCTTATCCTCTGTCCACCACCGCTATCTCATTGTTACAGTATGGTCTTAGCCTCTGTCCACCACCTCTATCTCATTGTTACAGTATGGTCTTATCCTATGTCCACCACCTCTATCTCATTGTTACAGTATGGTCTTATCCTCTGTCCGCCACCTCTATCTCATTGTTACAGTATGGTCTTATCCTCTGTCCGCCACCTCTATCTCATTGTTACAGTATGGTCTTAGCCTATGTCCACCACCTCTATCTCATTGTTACAGTATGGTCTTAGCCTCTGTCCACCACCTCTATCTCATTGTTACAGTATGGTCTTATCCTCTGTCCACCACCTCTATCTCATTGGTACTGTATGGTCTTATACACTGTCCACCACCTCTATCTCATTGTTACAGTATGGTCTTATCCTCTGTCCACCACCTCTATCTAATTGTTACAGTATGGTCTTATCCTCTGTCCACCACCTATCTCATTGGTACTGTATGGTCTTAATCAGTGTCCACCACCTCTATCTCATTGTTACGGTATGGTCTTATCCTCTGTCCACCACCTATCTCATTGTTACAGTATGGTCTTATCCTCTGTCCACCGCCTCTATCTCATTGTTACGGTATGGTCTTATCCTCTGTCCATCACCTATCTCATTGATACTGTATGGTCTTATCCTCTGTCCACCACCTCTATCTCATTGTTACAGTATTGTCTTAGCCTCTGTCCACCACCTCTATATCATTGTTACAGCATGGTCTTATCCTCTGTCCACCACCTCTATCTCATTGTTACAATATGGTCTTATCCTCTGTCCACCACCTCTATCTCATTGTTACAGTATGGTCTGGGTGTGTTCAAATCACCATGAGATCAGTGATAGTGTGTATGTGTGTGAATGTGCGCGGGCGTGTGTGTGTGTGTGTGTGGGGAGGGTTAGATAGGGTGTGTCCCTGTTGTCAAGGTAACATATGGATTGTGTTAGTCTGTGCTTGCTGTATCTTGTGTATCTGTGCTTGCTGTATCTTGTGGTGGTCCTTTCTCTGCATTCTTTTAGCATGACTCTCTCATGCAGGCTGAAACATGCAGAAAAACAGGAAAAGTCACACCAGCCACTCTGGACTCAACTCCTAATGTTGGCATAGCATTGGCTTTGAGACGGTCATGAAGGTGTGCATTTAACTGGCACCAACAAATTCAGATTAAAAGCAACACAATCGCCAAAAGATTCTTCAGTCTCCAAAATGTTGATTGGTAAACTGTAATGCACTATGCACACTTATCAGGAGTTGGCTGTATATTGGTCATGTTTGGCACCATCAGTTTAATACATCCCAGTAGTCCTCCTGACCAGAAGAAGAAACCTGGGCGTAAGTAAAAGGCAAAGCATGTGTTCTTCTGACACATATGTGATGGATATTCCAAGCTGATGTCCTTTTTCTCCCCAGCATCAGAAAAGCACAGCAAGTCACTTATAGTTATGAGAATCAACTCTCCTTCTTCTGGGTCTTGTGCTGCATACAAATCAGCGCACGTTAGCAACAACCGTCTTTGTATAGGGACACCGATCCCATAGAGGTTAAAAAAGAAGAAGACATCAGAATCATATCAGATATAGAGTTCAAATGTATTCAATTTTGAGTTTGCGTCCCAATATTACACTTTATATACATCACAGAAGACTGAAATGTAACAATACCGTTTGCCATTTAAACACCAGATTTTCTGTGTTTTAATTTGTATTTATTTATTATTAATTATGGATTATGTGTTACATACTCCTACAGTATGTAACACAATTCATAATGAATAATAAATTCAAATAAATTCAAACACAGAAAAGCTGATGTTTCTATGGCAAACTGTCACGACTTCCGCTGAAGTTGGTTCCTCTCCTTGTTCGGGCGGTGTTCGGCGGTCTGCGTCGCCGGTCTTCTATCCATCATCGATCCACCTTTCCTTTTCCATTTGTTTTGTCTTGTCCACACACCTGGTTTCAATTCCATCATTACATGTTGTGTATTTAACCCTCTGTTCCCCCCATGTTCTTGTCCGGTAATTGTTTATTGTAGTGCTTGTGCACGTTATGCTGGTGTGTAACGGGTTTTGTACCCATTGATTTATTGTTCTGTTTACGGTGGTTTTGTTTATTAAACTGCACTGTTGTAAATCAGTTTTTGCCCTCCTGCGCCTGACTTCTCTGCCGCCAGTACGCACCCCTTAAACAAACGGCCCGATCACCTCTCTCCCCATACACCTCTCACCATGGCTGGGCTGGAGTAACACATTCACCTCAGTCCATCTACAAACACATAGGCTATTAGCTATGCAATTGTAATGTTATAACTCTGAAAGGGGGAAATATGAGAAATGATTCACACAAAATTCTAGAACATTACAGACCCGTATCTACAACGCATCAGAGCAGGAGTGCTGATCTAAGATTAGGTCCTCCCTGTCCATAAAACATATTCATATTTATTTATGATGTCATCGTGACATCTTTCAAGGTAAATCTTTTTAGAAGTAGAGTAGAATGGTTGAATAAGAGTTCATAATGTAACATCATTCTGACAAGTAGGGTTCTTTAGCCTACATTCACCCTTGATTTGACACTTCTTGATCATCAGATCTTCAGAATACCTACAGTACCAGTCAAAGGTCTGGACATACCTACTCATTCAAGGCTCTTTATTTGTACTATGTTCAACATTGTAGAATAATAGTGAAAACATCAAAACTATGACAGGACACATATGGAATCATGTAGTAACCAAAAAAGTGTTAAACAAATCAAAATCTATTTTATATTTGATATTCTTCAAAGTAGCCACCCTTTGCCTTGCTGACAGCTTTGCACACTCTTGTCATTGAGCTAAACTATCTTAGTACATGGTGGCTCAGTAGCAAGTATATGCCAGAAGTGTGTGAACATGTTTCCCTCAAGCATCTCTAGGGGGAACTTTTCCCATAGCAGCACTGAAGCGGCAGGGCTTACCTCGAATCTCTTTCTGTTTTGAGTAGCTCAGTAAAAACAAAAACAAATAAATTTATGACACTCAATATTTTCAATGGGTTTTAATTACAAATTCCAATTTAACAAAAATATAAACAGACCATAACAAAAATGACCTCAATCAATAATCTGGGTCTGTAGGCAACCAATTCAAACAAGTGCTGAGTACGTGGGGATGATGTATGGGAGGGTTATTCAACTGGAGGCCCACGGACCAGATCCAGCCAGTTTAACAATTTAGAATGGCCCTTTCATCAATTCTGAACAATCATTTAAAAAATCTGCACAATATTGCAGCTAAAATCTGATGTTTTGTGCTGAAAGAGCCCTCTTTCAATATACTCCAATAGGTTGATATTTTTTCCTGTTTTCTCTATGGGTGCAGTAGTAGGCCTTGGATGCTCCGCGTGGGGCCTGGCTAACGTAGAGCTGTTGCAGCAGTCGCTGGTTGGGTTGAGGTTGACATCTTGCTCCGTGGAGGCTGGCAATGTTTTATTGACATCATCAATCAATGTTTTATTGACATCATCATTGACATTGGTGGGGCCCGTGCACGGCTGGGGGCACGGGTAGACTGCTGCAGGTGGTAGATGCAGCAGGTAGTAGATGCAGCAGTCCCAGGGTCTTTATCCCTTTGGGCTGCTGTGGTTGCAGTTTGTTTTTGCTTGTCGACCGGGATCAAAAAAATCTGATATTATTTTCTGAGATGACATTTTGATTTTGATTGACCTTGACACGTGAAAGTTGCTACTGCTAGTGCTAGCCTACAGGAAATGATTCATCAACGTTCAATCCCATTCATTCAACCTCGCAATAGTACATTTATTGTCAATGATTGGTTGTACAGTTTGAATATATATCTATATTTTCTCTCCTCAACTCCCAATTTCATCGCGGGACAACTGAAAATGATTATTGCTGTAGAAGAAGACAATGAAAATAATCTAAAGTGTCTTGTAGCCGTCAAAATTGTCAACTTGAGAAAACAATAGCCTATCTTACTGGCACCATTGTCCATATCCCAAATGAGTGTTCTCTGTGCAAATTCACTCTTTATCATTGGGTCAATGCCACTTCAAACTTTGTTTTTGGAAAATAATTTCCTCTTCCAGGTTAGATGGATGTCATAGTTGTTATGACCAGGTTCATAGCTCGTGACAACAAAGGGAGACCACGCTTAACTTCAAAAAGGCATACATTTATTCAACTAAATAACAACAACGACAAACATGTACCAAGCTGTGGGCGTCTGTAGGATCAGTAGTGTGTGCAGTGTGTTCATGAGTGGAGACAGGAGAGGGTGTTGTATTGTGAAAACAGACAAAAAAAACACTAAAGGTGGTGGAAGCTAGCCTGCCAGTCAAGGAAGAGAGAGAGCGTTGGCTGATGTGGCCACCCTTTATAGCCTACAGGCCAACTCTGTCCAGGTGCACCACATCAGCTGACGTTCCTCCCAGCTCTGCCCATTGGCCTTCTGCAACAAGCAGACTACCAAACAGGAGATTCCAGCAGACAGAGTGGGAGGGACGTCACATATTGTGCAATTTGTGTCTCCCCTTTTCATAGGCCAAAATTAGATGCGTGCAGACAAGGTCGTTTTTATATCTGTTTATCAGAGTCAGCCGTAGCCTATAGGTCTATACTATAGGTCTATATATTTCCATCTTGTCATTTTTGTCAGATTATAAAAGATTCTGCTAATGTCTCCAGTCATATAAAGTGTCATAGAATTGCATGAAATGTGTTTATAAACACAGAAAGAAAGGAGAAGAAACGTACCTGACATAGCTTATAGCTTAGGCCTCCTCTACGCCAATACAGGGGCAGCCATGCATTGAACACTGCAGTCTTTTAACACAAACAGTGATTGAGTTGTATTATTAGCCTAAATTATCTAATCTACTCATCACATTATGAATAGTTGGCTTACCAGGATATTTTACAAATTTTTCTCCATACAGAATGGGGACCATATATAGAGAGAGCTGAGAGCTCTCCATACAGAATGGGGACCATAAATAAACAGAGCTGAGAGCTCTCCATACAGAATGGGGACCATATATAGACAGAGCTGAGAGCTCTCCATACAGAATGGGGACCATATATAGACAGAGCTGAGAGCTCTCCATACAGAATGGGGACCATATATAGACAGCGCTGAGAGCTCTCCATACAGAATGGGGACCATATATAGACAGAGCTGAGAGCTCTCCATACAGAATGGGGACCATATATAGACAGAGCTGAGAGCTCTCCATACAGAATGGGGACCATATATAGACAGAGCTGAGTTCTCTCCATACAGAATGGGGACCATATATAAACAGAGCTGAGAGCTCTCCATACAGAATGGGGACCATATATAGACAGAGCTGAGAGCTCTCCATACAGAATGGGGACCATATATAGACAGAGCTGAGTTCTCTCCATACAGAATGGGGACCATATATAGACAGAGCTGAGAGCTCTCCATACAGAATGGGGACCATATATAGACAGAGCTGAGTTCTCTCCATACAGAATGGGGACCAAATATAGACAGAGCTGAGAGCTCTCCATACAGAATGGGGACCATATATAAACAGAGCTGAGAGCTCTCCATACAGAATGGGGACCATATATAGACAGAGCTGAGTTCTCTCCATACAGAATGGGGACCATATATAAACAGAGCTGAGAGCTCTCCATACAGAATGGGGACCATATATAAACAGAGCTGAGTTCTCTCCATACAGAATGGGGACCATATATAGACAGAGCTGAGAGCTCTCCATACAGAATGGGGACCATATATAAACAGAGCTGAGAGCTCTCCATACAGAATGGGGACCATATATAAACAGAGCTGAGAGCTCTCCATACAGAATGGGGACCATATATAAACAGAGCTGAGAGCTCTCCATACAGAATGGGGACCATATATAAACAGAGCTGAGAGCTCTCCATACAGAATGGGGACCATATATAAACAGAGCTGAGAGCTCTCCATACAGAATGGGGACCATATATAGGCAAAGCTGAGAGCTCTCCATCCAGAATGGGGACCATATATAGACAGAGCTGAGAGCTCTCCATATACAGAATGGGGACCATATGGGGACCATATATAAACAGAGCTGAGAGCTCTCCATACAGAATGGGGACCATATATAAACAGAGCTGAGAGCTCTCCATACAGAATGGGGACCATATGTAGACAGAGCTGAGAGCTCTCCATCCAGAATGGGGACCATATATAAACAGAGCTGAGAGCTCTCCATACAGAATGGGGACCATATATAAACAGAGCTGAGAGCTCTCCATACAGAATGGGGACCATATATAGACAGAGCTGAGAGCTCTCCATACAGAATGGGGACCATATATAAACAGAGCTGAGAGCTCTCCATACAGAATGGGGACCATATATAGACAGAGCTGAGAGCTCTCCATACAGAATGGGGACCTTATATAGACAGAGCTGAGAGCTCTCCATACAGAATGGGGACCATATGTAGACAGAGCTGAGAGCTCTCCATCCAGAATGGGGACCATATATAAACAGAGCTGAGTTCTCTCCATACAGAATGGGGACCTTATATAAACAGAGCTGAGTTCTCTCCATACAGAATGGGGACCATATATAAACAGAGCTGAGAGCTCTCCATACAGAATGGGGACCATATATAAACAGAGCTGAGTTCTCTCCATACAGAATGGGGACCATATATAGACAGAGCTGAGAGCTCTCCATACAGAATGGGGACCATATATAAACAGAGCTGAGTTCTCTCCATACAGAATGGGGACCTTATATAAACAGAGCTGAGTTCTCTCCATACAGAATGGGGACCATATATAAACAGAGCTGAGAGCTCTCCATACAGAATGGGGACCATATATAGACAGAGCTGAGAGCTCTCCATACAGAATGGGGACCATATATAGACAGAGCTGAGAGCTCTCCATACAGAATGGGGACCATATATAGACAGCGCTGAGAGCTCTCCATACAGAATGGGGACCATATATAGACAGAGCTGAGAGCTCTCCATACAGAATGGGGACCATATATAGACAGAGCTGAGAGCTCTCCATACAGAATGGGGACCATATATAGACAGAGCTGAGAGCTCTCCATACAGAATGGGGACCATATATAGACAGAGCTGAGAGCTCTCCATACAGAATGGGGACCATATATAGACAGAGCTGAGAGCTCTCCATACAGAATGGGGACCATATATAGACAGAGCTGAGAGCTCTCCATACAGAATGGGGACCATATATAGACAGAGCTGAGAGCTCTCCATACAGAATGGGGACCATATATAGACAGAGCTGAGAGCTCTCCATACAGAATGGGGACCATATATAGACAGCGCTGAGAGCTCTCCATACAGAATGGGGACCATATATAGACAGAGCTGAGAGCTCTCCATACAGAATGGGGACCATATATAGACAGAGCTGAGAGCTCTCCATACAGAATGGGGACCATATATAGACAGAGCTGAGAGCTATCCATACAGAATGGGGACCATATATAGACAGAGCTGAGAGCTCTCCATACAGATTGGGGACCATATATAGACAGAGCTGAGAGCTCTCCATACAGAATGGGGACCATATATAGACAGAGCTGAGTTCTCTCCATACAGAATGGGGACCATATATAGACAGAGCTGAGAGCTCTCCATACAGAATGGGGACCATATATAGACAGAGCTGAGAGCTCTCCATACAGAATGGGGACCATATATAGACAGAGCTGAGAGCTCTCCATACAGAATGGGGACCATATATAAAAAGAGCTGAGAGCTCTCCATACAGAATGGGGACCATATATAGACAGAGCTGAGAGCTCTCCATCCAGAATGGGGACCATATATAAACAGAGCTGAGAGCTCTCCATACAGAATGGGGACCATATATAAACAGAGCTGAGAGCTCTCCATACAGAATGGGGACCATATATAGACAGAGCTGAGTTCTCTCCATACAGAATGGGGACCATATATAAACAGAGCTGAGAGCTCTCCATACAGAATGGGGACCATATATAGACAGAGCTGAGAGCTCTCCATACAGAATGGGGACCATATATAAACAGAGCTGAGAGCTCTCCATACAGAATGGGGACCATATATAGACAGAGCTGAGAGCTCTCCATACAGAATGGGGACCATATATAAACAGAGCTGAGAGCTCTCCATACAGAATGGGGACCATATATAGACAGAGCTGAGAGCTCTCCATACAGAATGGGGACCATATATAAAAAGAGCTGAGAGCTCTCCATACAGAATGGGGACCATATATAGACAGAGCTGAGAGCTCTCCATCCAGAATGGGGACCATATATAAACAGAGCTGAGAGCTCTCCATACAGAATGGGGACCATATATAAACAGAGCTGAGAGCTCTCCATACAGAATGGGGACCATATATAGACAGAGCTGAGTTCTCTCCATACAGAATGGGGACCATATATAAACAGAGCTGAGAGCTCTCCATACAGAATGGGGACCATATATAGACAGAGCTGAGAGCTCTCCATACAGAATGGGGACCATATATAAACAGAGCTGAGAGCTCTCCATACAGAATGGGGACCATATATAGACAGAGCTGAGAGCTCTCCATACAGAATGGGGACCATATATAAACAGAGCTGAGAGCTCTCCATACAGAATGGGGACCATATATAGGCAAAGCTGAGAGCTCTCCATACAGAATGGGGACCATATATAAACAGAGCTGAGAGCTCTCCATACAGAATGGGGACCATATGGGGACCATATATAAACAGAGCTGAGAGCTCTCCATACAGAATGGGGACCATATATAAACAGAGCTGAGAGCTCTCCATACAGAATGGGGACCATATATAGACAGAGCTGAGAGCTCTCCATACAGAATGGGGACCATATATAGACAGAGCTGAGAGCTCTCCATACAGAATGGGGACCATATATAAACAGAGCTGAGAGCTCTCCATACAGAATGGGGACCATATATAGGCAAAGCTGAGAGCTCTCCATCCAGAATGGGGACCATATATAAACAGAGCTGAGAGCTCTCCATACAGAATGGGGACCATATATAAACAGAGCTGAGAGCTCTCCATACAGAATGGGGACCATATATAGGCAAAGCTGAGAGCTCTCCATCCAGAATGGGGACCATATATAGACAGAGCTGAGAGCTCTCCATACAGAATGGGGACCTTATATAGGCAAAGCTGAGAGCTCTCCATCCAGAATGGGGACCATTTATAGGCAAAGCTGAGAGCTCTCCATACAGAATGGGGACCATATATAGACAGAGCTGAGAGCTCTCCATATACAGAATGGGGACCATATATAGACAGAGCTGAGAGCTCTCCATACAGAATGGGGACCATATATAGACAGAGCTGAGAGCTCTCCATACAGAATGGGGACCATATATAGACAGAGCTGAGAGCTCTCCATATACAGAATGGGGACCATATATAGACAGAGCTGAGAGCTCTCCATACAGAATGGGGACCATATATAAACAGAGCTGAGAGCTCTCCATACAGAATTGGGACCATATATAAACAGAGCTGAGAGCTCTCCATACAGAATGGGGACCATATATAGACAGAGCTGAGAGCTCTCCATATACAGAATGGGGACCATATATAGACAGAGCTGAGAGCTCTCCATACAGAATGGGGACCATATATAAACAGAGCTGAGAGCTCTCCATACAGAATGGGGACCATATATAGACAGAGCTGAGAGCTCTCCATACAGAATGGGGACCATATATAAACAGAGCTGAGAGCTCTCCATACAGAATGGGGACCATATATAGACAGAGCTGAGAGTTCTCCATACAGAATGGGGACCATATGTAGACAGAGCTGAGAGCTCTCCATACAGAATGGGGACCATATATAGACAGAGCTGAGTTCTCTCCATACAGAATGGGGACCATATATAGACAGAGCTGAGAGCTCTCCATACAGAATGGGGACCATATATAAACAGTGCTGAGAGCTCTCCATACAGAATGGGGACCAAATATAAATATCCCATGTTTTTTCTCTCTCCTACCCCAATCCCATGATCATTTATATAAATGCATATAATTGAGAATAGGCTTGTTGTACAAAAACATTTAGCATTTGTTTTTTCTAAATCTCTCGTTCCAATGCGCTTCCTCTGAATCCGTACCATAACCAACCATGTTAGTACTGCAAAGTTTATAAGGACACACCTCAGATATTGCCAGCCCTCCCACCTCAGCGCGAGATCATATGAAACAGTTCAATTACCAATCCTAGCGTTAGAAAATAGAGGAGTGCTTGCTTTAACAAGTTATAATTGCCAAGCATGTGTTTGACAATTGCACTGACTGAAAGCCAGCCCAAAATAGAGCCCATAGTGAAGTGTTTCCCAAACTAGGGTTCGCTACATGGGGACACATGATTTGAAAATAGGGCTGTGAGAGAACCTTTTTGCTTGGATCATAGAAACAGGGTTACATCAGTAACATCCGGTAGCTGCTAGATGCTGTTGTAATAAACAGCTGTTTCTGTTTTCTTCCTTCAAATGTGGCTCTATCTTTTGAATGGTTTATGCTACAAAGTATTGGGATCCAATCAGTGAAAGATAAGACTCAGGAATTAGTAGGTACATTATTGCCTGATGATCTTCTGAACTTCCTACTACATTTCTGATGCATGTCATACTGTCTTCAGATTTAAATACTGTCAAAAATACTGTCAGACTGATTCGTAATTGACTGTCATAGCCCAAATGAACAAACAAACAGAAACTGTGGCATAGCAATATCATCATTGAGGGAGAAAGGAAAGAGAGGGAGGAGAGATGGAGGACAAGCAGTACTTTAAGAGTTCTCAGGACATCTAGTGGTGAGTTTTGGATTATTTTGATCTTCACAAACAACACTTTGATGATGTCATCGTAAACCACAGCGCTGCAGACAGACAGACAGACCTGCAGACAGGCAGGCAGGCAGGCAGGCAGGTAGGCAGACAGACATGTACACTGCTCAAAAAGGGAACACTAAAATAACACATCCTAGATCTGAATAAATGAAATATTCTTATTAAATACTTTTTTCTTTACATAGTTGAATGTGCTGACAACAAAATCACACAAAAATTATCAATTTAAATCAAATTTATCAACCCATGGAGGTCTGGATTTGGAGTCACACTCAAAATTAATGTGGAAAACCACACTACAGGCTGATACAATTTTAATGTAATGTCCTTAAAACAAGTAAAAATTAGGCTCAGTAGTGTGTGTTGCCTCCACGTGTCTGTATGACCTCCCTACAATGCCTGGGCATGCTCCTGATGAGGTGGCGCAAGGTCTCCTGAGGGAGCTCCTCCCAGACCTGGACTAAAGCATCCAGAGCGAGACATGATGTCCCAGATGTGCTCAATTGGATTCAGGTCTGGGGAACGGGCGGGCCAGTCCATAGCATCAATGCCTTCCTCTTGCAGGAACTGCTGACACACTCCAGCCACATGAGTTCTAGCATTGTCTTGCATTAGGAGGAACCCAGGGCCAACCGCACCAGCATATGGTCTAACAAGGGGTCTGAGGATCTCATCTCGGTACCTAATGGCAGTCAGGCTACCTCTGGCGAGCACATGGAGGGCTGCCCAAAGAAATGCCACCCCACACCATGACTGACCCACCGCCAAACCGGTCATGCTGGAGGATGTTGCAGGCAGCAGAACGTTCTCCACGGCGTCTCCAGACTCTGTCACGTCTGTCACATGTGCTCAGTGTGAACCTGCTTTCATCTGTGAAGAGCACAGGGCGCCAGTGGAGAATTTGCCAATCTTGGTGTTCTCTGGCAAATGCCAAGCGTCCTACACAGTGTTGGGCTGTAAGCACAACCCCCACCTATGGACGTCAGGCCCTCATACCACCCTCATGGAGTTTCTGACCGTTTGAGCAGACACATGCACATTTGTGGTCTGCTGGAGGTCATTTTGCAGGGCTCTGGCAGTGCTCCTCCTGCTCCTCCTTGCACAAAGGCGGAGGTAGCGGTCCTGCTGCTGGGTTGTTGCCCTCCTACGGCCTCCTCCACATCTACTGATGTACTGGCCTGTCTCCTGGTAGCGCCTCCATGCTCTGGACACTACGCTGACAGACACAGCAATCCTTCTTGCCACAGCTCGCATTGATGTGCCATCCTGGATGAGCTGCACTACCTGAGCCACTTGTGTGGGTTGTAGACTCCGTCTCATGCTACCACTAGAGTGAAAGCACCACCAGCATTCAAAAGTGACCAAAATATCAGCCAGGAAGCATAGGAACTGAGAAGTGGTCTGTGGTCCCCTCCTGCAGAACCACTCCTTTATTGGGGGTGTCTTGCTAATTGCCTATAATTTCCACCTGTTGTCTATTCCATTTGCACAACAGCATGTGACATTTATTGTCAATCAGTGTTGCTTCCTAAGTGGACAGTTTGATTTCACAGAAGTGTGATTGACTTGGAGTTACATTGTGTTGTTTAAGTGTTCCCTTTATTTTTTTGAGCAGTGTACAAAGTAACCCTCACAAAGGTATAATAAAGTTTAAATGAAATGATTTTAACTAAATGTTTGTGTATCATGAGTTAATATTACAGTCAACAAAGGGATATGTGTAATCTTGGTTAACCCAGGTAATTGTTCAGCTGCTCGATTACTAGGATTGAGGGGGAGAACCACAGAGCACAGCCTTATCTTTATGCTATTTGCCTCATGACTCCTGAAGGCTTTGTTGACTATGGACTTGCTTGTTTACCCGACTGTGGGACAGACTATGTTTGTTCCCACTTTCAGGACTGACTCTCTATTGGTTGCACAGACTCTTGGCCTCCCATCATATTCTAACCACCTCTCACCAGCTTTGTATGTATGTTACCTGATGAAATTGCTGTACAATATGATCTGATGCACATTCAAATGTCTTAAAAAATGAACACTGCAGAGCTCTCACTGTCCTCTGCCATGCCCTGATTGTATTACTGCTGATGATATCTGGAAATGTGCATGTTCACCTTGGCCCATCTACTGTCGCTCTGTCCACCATCTCTATCTCATTGGTACAGTATGGTCTTATCCTCTGTGTCATGTTTACTGCCCCTCTCTCCACCACCTCTATCTCATTGTTACAGTGTGGTCTTAGCCTCTGTCCACCACCTCTATCTCATTGTTACAGTATGGTCTTATCCTCTGTCCACCACCTCTATCTCATTGTTACAGTATGGTCTGATCCTCTGTCCACCACCTCTATCTCATTGTTACAGTATGGTCTTATCCTCTGTCCACCACCTCTATCTCATTGTTACAGTATGGTCTTATCCTCTGTCCACCACATCCATCTAATTGTTACAG
The DNA here is from genome assembly GCF_013265735.2 of Oncorhynchus mykiss. Classification (NCBI taxonomy): domain Eukaryota; kingdom Metazoa; phylum Chordata; class Actinopteri; order Salmoniformes; family Salmonidae; genus Oncorhynchus; species Oncorhynchus mykiss. Next base: position 8,314,633 of record NC_048567.1, on the reverse strand, counting down.
TATGGTCTTATCCTCTGTCCACCACCTCTATCTCATTGTTACAGTATGGTCTGATCCTCTGTCCACCACCTCTATCTCATTGTTACAGTATGGTCTTATCCTCTGTCCACCACCTCTATCTCATTGTTACAGTATGGTCTTAACCTCTGTCCACCACCTCTATCTCATTGTTACAGTATGGTCTTATCCTCTGTCCACCACCTCTATCTCATTGTTACAGTATGGTCTTAGCCTCTGTCCACCACCTCTATCTCATTGTTACAGTATGGTCTTATCCTCTGTGTCACGTATTCTGCCCCTCTGTCCACCACCTCTATCTCATTGTTACAGTATGGTCTTATCCTCTTTCCACCATCTCTATCTCATTGTTACAGTATGGTCTTATCCTCCTTGTCACGTATTCTGCCCCTCTGTCCACCACCTCTATCTCATTGTTACAGTATGGTCTTATCCTCTGTCCACCACCTCTATCTCATTGTTACAGTATGGTCTTATCCTCTGTCCACCACCTCTATCTCATTAATACAATATGGTCTTAGCCTCTGTGTCACGTATACTGCCCCTCCGGCATTCAAGGTCGCCAGTCTGCTCATCATTACGTACACCTGTCACCATTGTTAGGTGCACCAACGCCTCATCAGACTTACCTGGGCTCCATCACCTCCCTGATTACCTCCCCTATATCTGCCATTCCTCTTGGTTCCTTCCCCAGGTGTTATTGTTTCTGTTTCACTGTTTCATGTCTGTATGCTACTCGTGTTTCTTGTTTTGTTCCTTGTGTTATTTATTATTAAAGTCACTCCCTGTACTTGCATCCCGACACCCAGCGTCCACAAGTTACACTCTGCCTCAGCACACAGTGGCCTACCACTCCCTGTGTGTTATGGAACAGTCAAGCAGATCAGTATCTACTATTTTCTAGAACAGTCAGCTTGGCAACACCATACAGAGAACAGAGAGAGAGAGATGGGAGCATGACTCTCTCTTGCAGGCTGAAACATGCAGAAAAACAGGAAAAGTCACATCAGCCACTCCGGACTCAACTCCAACTCCTAATAGCATTTGCTTTGAGACGGTCATGAAGGTGTGCATTTAACTGGCACAAACAAATTCAGATTAAAAGCAACACAATCGCCAAAAGATTCTTCAATCTCCAAAATGTTCATTGGTAAACTGTAATGCACTATGTACACTTATCAGGAGTTGGCTGTATATTGGTCATGTTTGGCACCATCAGTTTAATACATCACAGTAGTCCTCCTGACCAGAAGAAGAAACCTGGGCGTAAGTAATAGGCAAAGCATGTGTTCTTCTGACACACGTGATGGATATTCAAAGCTGATGTCCTGTTGCTGCCCGTCATTTAGTAGACCATCATGGTAAATAATAATTTGATCTTAACTGACTTGCCTAGTTAAATAAAGGTTAAATAAACAAATAATATATAACATTACAACCAGTCACTGATAGTCATGAGACTCTCCCTCTTCTGGGTCTTGTGTTTTGGTAGGTAGTATAAGTAGCCTTTCCTACAGTCAAATGATTCAACACGCCCTCTAGTGGTCTCATGGGTGTAATGTTATTCATATTTTTCATAATTTCATATTTGATCATAAATAAATACAAATTAAAACACAAAGTATGGTGTTTCAATGTCAAACGATGTTGTTATATTTCAGTCTTCTATGATGTATAACAAGTGTAATATTGGGATGCAACCTCAAAATGAAATATATTTTAACTCTATTTCTGACACAAGCCTATAACCATGCGTGTTAGGTGTATACTTTTGTATACAGCTGGGAGGTGAGGTCCTGACAGATCTCTCTGGATCTCTCCATGTGTCTGTGGTAGGAGGGGAGGTCCTGACAGATCTCTCTGGATCTCTCCATGTGTCTGTGGTAGGAGGGGTGGGTCTGCTGGTTCTCTCTGGATCTCTCCATGTGTCTGTGGTTATAGGGGTGGGTCTGCTGGTTCTCTCTGGATCTCTCCATGTGTCTGTGGTAGGAGGGAGGGTCTGCTGGTTCTCTCTGGATCTCTCCATGTGTCTGTGGTAGGAGGGTGGGTCTGCTGGTTCTCTCTGGATCTCTCCATGTGTCTGTGGTAGGAGGGATGGGTCTGCTGGTTCTCTCTGGATCTCTCCATGTGTCTGTGGTTATAGGGGTGGGTCTGCTGGTTCTCTCTGGATCTCTCCATATGTCTGTGGTAGGAGGGGTGGGTCTGCTGGTTCTCTCTGGATCTCTCCATGTGTCTGTGGTAGGAGGGGTGGGTCTGCTGGTTCTCTCTGGATCTCTCCATGTGTCTGTGGTATGAGGGGTGGGTCTGCTGGTTCTCTCTGGATCTCTCCATGTGTCTGTGGTAGGAGGGTGGGTCTTCAAATGTGATGACAGACAGATGCATGGAATGTTTTATTACAAGGTGCATTTTTACGGTGAACATTAGCTTCCCAAAACTTGAAATTCACACGCTGCCTATAAGAGAGGGGAGAAGGACAGAGAGAGAGAGACCTGATTTAACTCAAACTAAACTGTCCATCGTACAGCAGAGTGGGTGTCCAACTGCAAACCTCCATAACTGAATAGATACGAGCAAATAATGAGAGCACCAGTTACAAAACAGAGCTGAGAGCTCTCCATACAGAATGGGAACCATATATAGACAGAGCTGAGAGCTCTCCATACAGAATGGGGACCATATGGGGACCATATATAAACAGAGCTGAGAGCTCTCCATACAGAATGGGAACCATATGGGGACCATATATAGACAGAGCTGAGAGCTCTCCATACAGAATGGGAACCATATGGGGACCATATATAGACAGAGCTGAGAGCTCTCCATACAGAATGGGAACCATATGGGGACCATATATAGACAGAGCTGAGAGCTCTCCATACAGAATGGGAACCATATGGGGACCATATATAGACAGAGCTGAGAGCTCTCCATACAGAATGGGAACCATATGGGGACCATATATAGACAGAGCTGAGAGCTCTCCATACAGAATGGGGACCATATATAAACAGAGCTGAGAGCTCTCCATACAGAATGGGGACCATATGTAGACAGAGCTGAGAGCTCTCCATACAGAATGGGACCATATATAGACAGAGCTGAGAGCTTTCCATACAGAATGGGGACCATATATAGACAGAGCTGAGAGCTCTCCATACAGAATGGAGACCATATATAGACAGAGCTGAGAGCTCTCCATACAGAATGGGGACCATATATAGAGAGAGCTGAGAGCTCTCCATACAGAATGGGGACCATATATAGACAGAGCTGAGAGCTTTCCATACAGAATGGGGACCTTATATAGACAGAGCTGAGAGCTCTCCATACAGAATGGGGACCATATATAGACAGAGCTGAGAGCTCTCCATACAGAATGGGGACCATATATAAACAGAGCTGAGAGCTCTCCATACAGAATGGGGACCATATATAAACAGAGCTGAGTTCTCTCCATACAGAATGGGGACCATATATAAACAGAGCTGAGAGCTCTCCATACAGAATGGGGACCATATATAAACAGAGCTGAGTTCTCTCCATACAGAATGGGGACCATATATAAACAGAGCTGAGAGCTCTCCATACAGAATGGGGACCATATATAAACAGAGCTGAGAGCTCTCCATCCAGAATGGGGACCATATATAAACAGAGCTGAGAGCTCTCCATACAGAATGGGGACCATATATAAACAGAGCTGAGTTCTCTCCATACAGAATGGGGACCATATATAGGCAGAGCTGAGAGCTCTCCATACAGAATGGGGACCATATATAGACAGAGCTGAGTTCTCTCCATACAGAATGGGGACCATATATAAACAGAGCTGAGAGCTCTCCATACAGAATGGGGACCATATATAAACAGAGCTGAGAGCTCTCCATACAGAATGGGGACCATATATAAACAGAGCTGAGTTCTCTCCATACAGAATGGGGACCATATATAGACAGAGCTGAGAGCTCTCCATACAGAATGGGGACCATATGGGGACCATATATAGACAGAGCTGAGAGCTCTCCATACAGAATGGGAACCATATGGGGACCATATATAGACAGAGCTGAGAGCTCTCCATACAGAATGGGAACCATATGGGGACCATATATAGACAGAGCTGAGAGCTCTCCATACAGAATGGGAACCATATGGGGACCATATATAGACAGAGCTGAGAGCTCTCCATACAGAATGGGGACCATATATAAACAGAGCTGAGAGCTCTCCATACAGAATGGGGACCATATGTAGACAGAGCTGAGAGCTCTCCATACAGAATGGGACCATATATAGACAGAGCGGAGAGCTTTCCATACAGAATGGGGACCATATATAGACAGAGCTGAGAGCTCTCCATACAGAATGGAGACCATATATAGACAGAGCTGAGAGCTCTCCATACAGAATGGGGACCATATATAGAGAGAGCTGAGAGCTCTCCATACAGAATGGGGACCATATATAGACAGAGCTGAGAGCTTTCCATACAGAATGGGGACCTTATATAGACAGAGCTGAGAGCTCTCCATACAGAATGGGGACCATATATAGACAGAGCTGAGAGCTCTCCATACAGAATGGGGACCATATATAAACAGAGCTGAGAGCTCTCCATACAGAATGGGGACCATATATAAACAGAGCTGAGTTCTCTCCATACAGAATGGGGACCATATATAAACAGAGCTGAGAGCTCTCCATACAGAATGGGGACCATATATAAACAGAGCTGAGAGCTCTCCATACAGAATGGGGACCATATATAAACAGAGCTGAGAGCTCTCCATCCAGAATGGGGACCATATATAAACAGAGCTGAGAGCTCTCCATACAGAATGGGGACCATATATAAACAGAGCTGAGTTCTCTCCATACAGAATGGGGACCATATATAGGCAGAGCTGAGAGCTCTCCATACAGAATGGGGACCATATATAGACAGAGCTGAGTTCTCTCCATACAGAATGGGGACCATATATAAACAGAGCTGAGAGCTCTCCATACAGAATGGGGACCATATATAGACAGAGCTGAGAGCTTTCCATACAGAATGGGGACCATATATAAACAGAGCTGAGAGCTCTCCATACAGAATGGGGACCATATGTAGACAGAGCTGAGAGCTCTCCATACAGAATGGGACCATATATAGACAGAGCGGAGAGCTTTCCATACAGAATGGGGACCATATATAGACAGAGCTGAGAGCTCTCCATACAGAATGGAGACCATATATAGACAGAGCTGAGAGCTCTCCATACAGAATGGGGACCATATATAGAGAGAGCTGAGAGCTCTCCATACAGAATGGGGACCATATATAGACAGAGCTGAGAGCTTTCCATACAGAATGGGGACCTTATATAGACAGAGCTGAGAGCTCTCCATACAGAATGGGGACCATATATAGACAGAGCTGAGAGCTCTCCATACAGAATGGGGACCATATATAAACAGAGCTGAGAGCTCTCCATACAGAATGGGGACCATATATAAACAGAGCTGAGTTCTCTCCATACAGAATGGGGACCATATATAAACAGAGCTGAGAGCTCTCCATACAGAATGGGGACCATATATAAACAGAGCTGAGAGCTCTCCATACAGAATGGGGACCATATATAAACAGAGCTGAGAGCTCTCCATCCAGAATGGGGACCATATATAAACAGAGCTGAGAGCTCTCCATACAGAATGGGGACCATATATAAACAGAGCTGAGTTCTCTCCATACAGAATGGGGACCATATATAGGCAGAGCTGAGAGCTCTCCATACAGAATGGGGACCATATATAGACAGAGCTGAGTTCTCTCCATACAGAATGGGGACCATATATAAACAGAGCTGAGAGCTCTCCATACAGAATGGGGACCATATATAAACAGAGCTGAGAGCTCTCCATACAGAATGGGGACCATATATAAACAGAGCTGAGTTCTCTCCATACAGAATGGGGACCATATATAGACAGAGCTGAGAGCTCTCCATACAGAATGGGGACCATATATAGACAGAGCTGAGTTCTCTCCATACAGAATGGGGACCATATATAAACAGAGCTGAGAGCTCTCCATACAGAATGGGGACCATATATAGGCAGAGCTGAGAGCTCTCCATACAGAATGGGGACCATATATAGGCAGAGCTGAGAGCTCTCCATACAGAATGGGGACCATATATAGGCAGAGCTGAGAGCTCTCCATACAGAATGGAGACCATATATAAACAGAGCTGAGAGCTCTCCATACAGAATGGGGACCATATATAGACAGAGCGGAGAGCTCTCCATACAGAATGGGGACCATATATAAACAGAGCTGAGTTCTCTCCATACAGAATGGGGACCATATATAAACAGAGCTGAGAGCTCTCCATACAGAATGGGGACCATATATAGACAGAGCTGAGAGCTCTCCATACAGAATGGGGACCATATATAAACAGAGCTGAGAGCTCTCCATACAGAATGGGGACCATATATAGACAGAGCTGAGAGCTCTCCATCCAGAATGGGGACCATATATAGACAGAGCGGAGAGCTCTCCATACAGAATGGGGACCATATATAAATATCCCATGTTTTTTCTCTCTCCTACCCCAATCCCATGATAATTTATATCAATAATGCAATGGCAAAACATTTTATAATTTTTTTACAACCCAAATTCTTCCAGTTTTCCCATTTCACTACCAAGGTTTTTATGCACATCCAAAATGACAACAGAAGCTAGATAAAATAGATACATAGATAAAATAATGTAGAATACATATATAAAACAATGTAGAATACATAGATCAAATCATGTAGAATACATAGATAAAACAATGTAGAATACATAGATAAAACAATGTAGAATACATAGATAAAACAATGTAGAATACATAGATAAAATAATGTAGAATACATAGATAAAATAATGTAGAATACATAGATAAAACAATGTAGAATACATAGATAAAACAATGTAGAATACATAGATAAAACAATGTAGAATACATAGATAAAACAATGTAGAATACATAGATAAAATAATGTAGAATACATAGATAAAATAATGTAGAATACATAGATCAAATAATGTAGAATACATAGATAAAACAATGTAGAATACATAGATAAAACAATGTAGAATACATAGATAAAATAATGTAGAATACATAGATAAAATAATGTAGAATACATAGATAAAATAATGTAGAATACATAGATAAAATAATGTAGAATACATAGATAAAACAATGTAGAATACATAGATAAAACAATGTAGAATACATAGATAAAATAATGTAGAATACATAGATAAAATAATGTAGAATACATAGATAAAACAATGTAGAATACATAGATAAAACAATGTAGAATACATAGATAAAACAATGTAGAATACATAGATAAAATAATGTAGAATACATAGATAAAATAATGTAGAATACATAGATAAAATAATGTAGAATACATAGATAAAATAATGTAGAATACATAGATAAAATAATGTAGAATACATAGATAAAACAATGTAGAATACATAGATAAAACAATGTAGAATACATAGATAAAACAATGTAGAATACATAGATAAAATAATGTAGAATACATAGATAAAATAATGTAGAATACATAGATAAAATAATGTAGAATACATAGATAAAACAATGTAGAATACATAGATAAAACAATGTAGAATACATAGATAAAACAATGTAGAATACATAGATAAAATAATGTAGAATACATAGATAAAATAATGTAGAATACATAGATAAAATAATGTAGAATACATAGATAAAATAATGTAGAATACATAGATAAAATAATGTAGAATACATAGATAAAATAATGTAGAATACATAGATAAAATAATGTAGAATACATAGATAAAATAATGTAGAATACATAGATAAAACAATGTAGAATACATAGATAAAACAATGTAGAATACATAGATAAAACAATGTAGAATACATAGATAAAATAATGTAGAATACATAGATAAAATAATGTAGAATACATAGATAAAATAATATACAATACATTGATCAAATAATGTACAATACAAAGATAAATATCGATGTCCACTCATTGTTTTTTATCAAATGAAACGAAATGGCAAAACAACATGTATTATTGTTTTTCCTAAATACAAGGTTTACAGGCACAAAAAATTAATCTCTCTTGTTCCAATGCGCATATAGGCACTGCACGTCACAGCTGGATAGGCTGCGCTACCGCTGTCAAAATCCATACCGTAACCAACCATGTTAGGACCGCAAAGTGTTTAAAGACACACATCAGATATTGCCACCCCTTCCCCCTCAGCGCAAGCGAGATCATATGAGACAGGTCAATTATCAATCCTAGCGTTAGAAAATAGAAGAGTGCCTGCTTTAACAGGTCGAAATGGCCAAGCATGTGTTTGACACCTGCACTGACTGAAAGTCAGCCCAAAACAGAGCCCATGGTGCAGTGCTCCCCATCACCTGATTTGAAAATCAGCATTGAAAAAGGCGCAAGTTTAAATTTGTTCCACCTGAGCGAGTCTGACCACAAAAGTCAGACACCACCATGATGACACACCAAATGTGTTTGATGTATTGCGGGAAAAGAGCAGGAATAGGCTTTTGTAGGGTACAGTCCAAGCTGCTATCGGCATCCAAAGATTATCCAATTTGAATAAACGCTTGGCGGTAAGGATGACAGCTGCGATGTAGTTTACGGCGATACGGATATCACTTATTATTGATGTCTACATGGCGCATTGATGTGAATCACACTGCTGCTCTCTCATTTAGCTATTTGCGCCTTACGGATTGTGGTTGTTGTGGATGGCTGTTCACAAATCTATATGTGTGTTTGAACCCAATAATGGTTGAATTCAAGAAGTTTAAACTGCCTATCAATGCATATGCACTCTTTCAACAGCTGCATAGTGCAGATCCAAGCCTATGGAATAAAAGTGGGGCTTTTATTGCTCAATCTAATTAATGCTCATAAAAAAACGAATCCATAGACCTAATGGACACATGCTCAAACTTGCACACGTTTGATATACTTAAAGGGACAATCTGTAGTTGCGATATAAATCATATATACAGAACCAGTCAAAAGTTTGGACACACCTACTCATTCAAGTGTTTTTCTTTATTTTTACTATTTACTGTAGAATAATAGTGAAGACCTCAGAACTATGAAATAACACATAAGGAATCACGTAGTAACCAAAAAATGGTTTTACAAATCCAAATATATTTTAGATTCTTCAAAGAAGCCACCCTTTGCCTTGATGACAGCTTTGCACACTCTTGGCAAGCATGCCATTCCATGAGCGCCGCATTTATTTTTCAACTTGAATCAATGAGCCCAATCAGTTCTCATTGACAACAAAATCATAAACAACAGAGTAGGGCTGGGTAATTAGTCCTTAGTTTGGGGGTCATGCCCAGGTAATACAATTTGGCTAATCTATACTTCCGTATTTCCAAGTCCAACCCATGAAGTAAAATGTAAAATCCAGCTATGTAAACTTTAACATTGATTTATCCTGCAATAGATGTTGTTCAATTGGTAACATAAATGTTGTCATCTTCTAATGCCTCTTAAGCAGAAAGTAATCTAAAAATAACGTAATGTAATCAGATTACGTTATTGAATTTGGGGTAATTCAGAAGTTACGTTACCGATTACAATTTTGGTCAGGTAACTTGTAACTGTAACAGACTACATTTAAAAAGTAACCTACCTAAAATGTCCCTTTACTATGTCCACAAGTCGTTAGCACCAAGTTGGCAAACCGGGCAATAAATCAGACTGAGGGGAAAAGATAATCAATGATGTTCTTTTCTACACAGAAAATCATACAACATGATTGCCTAATGATCTTTGGAACTTCCCAATACCTTTCTGGTGCATTTCAGTCACTTTCAAACCATTATGTCTTTAGATTTAAATACTGTCAAAAATACTGTCAGACTGATTCGTAATAGACTGTCATAGCCCAAATGAACAAATAAACAGAAACTGTGGCATAGCGATATCATCATTGTGGGAGGAAGGGAAGAGAGGGATGAGAGATGGAGGACAAGCAGTACTTTAAGAGTTCTCATGACATCTAGTGGTGAGTTTTGGATTATTTTGATCTTCACAATCAACACATTGATGATGTCATCGTTAACCACGGAGCGACAGACAGACAGACAGACAGACAGACAGTCAGACACATTCATCCACGAAGTCACCCTCACAAAGGTATAATAAAGTGTAAATTAAATGATTTTTAGTAAAGGTTTGTGTATCATAAGTTAATATTTTAGGGAACAAAGGGATATGTGTAATCTAGGTTAACACAGGTAATTGTTCACCCAGGTAATTGTACTAGAACGAGGAGGAGAACCGGAACGAGGAGCTCTAACCTCTCTTTTAGCAAGTTACGGGAGAAATACCCCCTCCCCTTCGAAATTCAAAAGATGCTGACACCTGTGAAGTCATGATTTGTCCAAATAACCAGTGAGGAAAAACCCCAAAAGCAGAACTACTGCTGCTCGTTATCCTACACTTCCTGTTCAGCCTCATACAGATTCTACGGTACCAGTTGTGTTTACGTAGATCTGTCCATGAGAGATTAGACGATGTGTGACATTCAATATGTAATGTTAAGTATTCCCTGATGAGTTTGTTTATGTTTGTGTTTACCACCACACCATTTCAACGTGGAGAATTGGGTAATACTCGGTTGATATGATGATCAATAAGATTACAACCTATTGTCACCCACTCAAAAAGACATGGTCATATACTTATATTTAGCAGATGTTGTTGAGGGTGTAGAGAAATGCTTCCTACCTCCAACAGTGCACTAGTATCTATAATTCACAACAGTACACACAAATCTCAAAGTAAAATAATGGAATTATAAATATTAGGAAGAGCAATGTTGGAGTGGCATTGACTAGAATACAGTATATACATATGAAATGAGTAAAACATTATGTAAACATTATTAAAGTGAACAGTGTTCCATTATTAACATGACCAGTGATTCCATGACTGTGTACATAGGGCAGCAGCCTCTGAGGTGCGGGGTTGAGTAACCGGGTGGTAGCCAGCTAGTGACAGTGACTAAGTTCAGGGCAGGGTACTGGGTGGAGGCCGGCTAATGATGGCTATTTAACAGTCTGATTGCCTTGAGATAGAAGCTGTCTTTCAGTTTCTCTGTTCCAGCTTTGATGCACCTGTACTGACCTTTCCTTCTGGATGATAGTGGGGTGAATGTCCTTGATGATCTATCTTTTTGGACTTCTTGTGACATCGGGTGCTGTAGGTGTACTGGAAGGCAGGTAGTTTGCACCCTCTGGAGAGCCCTGCGGTTGCCAGCGGTGCCGTTGCCGTACCAGGCTGTGATACAGCCCGACAGGATGCTCTCAATGGTTCATCTATAAAAGCTTGTGAGGGTCTTAGGGACCACGCCATATTTCTTCAGCCTCCTGAGGTTGAAGAGGCACTATTGTGCCTTCTTCACCACACTGGCTGTGTGGGTGGACAATTTCAGACTGTCAGGGATGTGTATGCCAAGGTACTTGAAGCTTTTCACCTTCTCTACTGCGGTCCCGTCGATGTGGGCGTGCTCCTTCTGCTGTCTCCTGAAGTCCACGATCAGCTCCTTAGTTTTGTTGACATTGAGGGAGAGGTTATTTTCCTGGCACCACTCCACCAGGGCCATCATCTCCTCCCTGTAAATCAAATCCAATCAAATGTATTTATATAGCCCTTCGTACATCAGCTGATATCTCAAAGTGCTGTACTGAAACCCAGCCTAAAACCCCAAACAGCAAGCAATGCAGGTGTAGAAGCACGGTGGCTTGGAAAAACTCACTAGAAAGGCTAAAACCTAGGAAGAAACCTAGAGAGGAACCAGGCTATGTGGGGTGGCCAGTCCTCTTCTGGCTGTGCCGGGTGGAGATTATAACAGAACATGGCCAAGATGTTCAAATGTTCATAAATGACCAGCATGGTCAAATAATAATAATCAGAGGCAGAACAGTTGAAACTGGAGCAGCAGCACGGCCAGGTGGACTGGGGACAGCAAGGAGTCATCATGTCAGGTAGTCCTGAGGCATATTCCTAGGGCTCAGGTCCTCCAAGAGAGAGAAAGAAAGAGAATTAGAGAGAGCATACTTAAATTCACACAGGACACCGGATAGGACAGGAGAAGTACTCCAGATATAACAAACTGACCCTAGCCCCCCGACACATAAACTACTGCAGCATAAATACTGGAGGCTGAGACAGGAGGGGTCAGGAGACACTGTGGCCCCATCCGATGACACCCCCAGACAGGGCGAAACAGGAAGGATATAACCCCACCCACTTTGCCAAAGCACAGCCCCCCCACCACTAGGAAATCTTCAACCACCAACTTACCATCCTGAGACAAGGCCGAGTATAGCCCACAAAGATCTCCGCCACGGCACAACCCAAGGGGGAGCACCAACCCAGACAGGAAGATCACATCAGTGACTCAACCCACTCAAGTGACGCACCCCTCCTAGGGACGGTATGAAAGAGCCCTAGTAAGCCAGTGACTCAGCCCCTGTAATAGGGTTAGAGGCAGAGAATCCCAGTGGAAAGAGGGGAACCGGCCAGGCAGAGACAGCAAGGGCGGTTCGTTGCTCCAGAGCCTTTCCGTTCACCTTCACACTCCTGGGCCAGACTACACTCAATCATATGACCCACTGAAGAGATGAGTCTTCAGTAAAGACTTAAAGGTTGAGACCGAGTTTGCGTCTCTCACATGGGTAGGCAGACCATTCCATAAAAATGTAGCTCTATAGGAGAAAGCCCTGCCTCCAGCTGTTTGCTTAGAAATTCTAGGGACAATTAGGAGGCCTGCGTCTTGTGACCGTAGCGTACGTGTAGGTATGTACGGCAGGACCAAATCAGAGAGATAGGTAGGAACGAGCCCATGTAATGCTTTGCAGGTTAGCAATAAAACCTTGAAATCAGCCCTTGCCTTGACAGGATGCCAGTGTAGGGAGGCTAGCCCTGGAGTAATATGATACATTTTTTTGGTTCTAGTCAGGATTCTAGCAGCCGTATTTAGCACTAACTAAAGTTTATTTAGTGCTTTATCCGGGTAGCTGGAAAGTAGAGCATTGCAGTAGTCTAACCTAGAAGTGACAAAAGCGTGGATTAATTTTTCTGCATCATTTATGGACAGAAAGTTTCTGATTTTTGCAACGTTACGTAGATGGAAAAAAGCTGTCCTTGAAACAGTCTTGATATGTTCTTCAAAAGTGATCAGGATCCAGAGTAACGCCGAGGTCCTTCACAGTTTTATTTGAGACGACTGTACAACCATTAAGATTAATTGTCAGATTCAACAGAAGATCTTTTTGTTTCTTGGGACCTAGAACAAGCATCTCTGTTTTGTCCGAGTTTAAAAGTAGAAAGTTTGCTGTCTCGTCATTGTTGGTAATCAGACCTACAACGGTAGTGTTGTCTGAAAACATAATGATTGAGTTGAAGACGTGCGTGGTGATGCAGTCATGGGTGACCAGTGAGTACAGAAGGGGGCTGAGCACACACCCTTGTGGGGCCCCTGTGTTGAGGATCAGTGAATTGGAGGTGTTGTTTCCTATCTTCACCACCTGGGGGCGGGCCGTCAGGAAGTCCAGGACCCAGTTGTACAGGGCGGGGTTCAGACCCAGTGCCCCAAGCTTAATGATGAGCTTGGAGGGTACTATGGTGTTGAAGGCTGAGCTGTAGTCAATGAACAGCATTCTTGCATAGTTATTCCTCTTGTACAGATGGGATAGGGCAATAGCAATTGCATCGATTGTGGATCTATTGGGGCGGTATGGAAATCGAAGTGGGTCTAGGGTGTCAGGTATTTGGAATTTGGTATTTTATTATGATTCCCATTATCTGTTGCAAAAGCAGCAGCTACTCTTCCTGGGGTCCACACAAAACATGAAACATAATACATAATGACATAATACAGAACATAATTAGACAAGAACAGCTCAAGGACAGAACTACATACATTTTTAAAAGGCAAACGTAGCCTAGATATCAATGCATACACACAAACTATCTAGGTCAAATAGGGGAGAGGCGTTGTGCCGTGAGGTGTTGCTTTATCTGTTTTTTGAAACCAGGTTTGCTGTTTATTTGAGCAATATGAGATGGAAGGAAGTTCCATGCAATAAGGGCTCTACATAATACTGTATGTTTTCTTGAATTGGTTCTGGATTTGGGAATTATTAAAAGACCCCTGGTGGCATGTCTAGTGAGATACGTATGTGTGTCAGAGCTGTGTGTAAGTTAACTATGCAAACAATTTGGAATTTTCAACACATTGATGTTTCTTATAAAAAGAAGAAGTGATGTAGTCAGTCTCTCCTCAACTCTTAGCCAAGAGAGACTGGCAGCATAGTATTTATATCAGCCCTCTGATTACAATTAAGAGCAAAACGTGCCACTCTGTTCTGGGCCAGCTGCAGCTTAACTAGGTCTTTCCTTGCCGTACTGGAGTGGACAATAATCAAGATTAGACAAAACTAGAGCAGGACTTGCTTTTTGGAGTGTGGTGTCAAAAAGCAGAGCATCTCTTTATTACAGCTAGACCTCTCCCCATCTTTACAACCATTGAATCTATATGTTTTCACCATGACAGTTTACAATCTAAGGTAACGCCAAGTAATTTAGTCTCCTCAACTTGTTCAACAGCCACATCATTCATTACCAGATTCAGCTGAGGTCTAGCACTTAAGGAATTATTTGTACCAAATACAATGCTCTTAGTTTTAGAGATGTTCAGGACCAGTTTCTTACTGGCCACCCATTCCAAAACAGACTGCAACTCTTTGTTAAGGGTTTCAGTGACTTCATTAGCTGTGGTTGCTGATTTGTATATGGTTGAATCATCAGCATACATGGACACACATGCTGTGTTTAATGCCAGTGCGGTACACCACACTTCACATGTTTTACATTAAAGACGCTTCCATTAAATAAATCCCTTTGAGTTATATTAGATAGATAGCTCTGAATCCACAATATTTTTTATGGTCAATAATATCAAAGGCTGCACTGAAATCTAACAATACAGCTCCCACAATCTTCGTCTTATCAATTTCTTTCAACCAATCATCAGCCATTTGTGTCAGTGCAGTACATGTTGATTGCCCTTCTCTATAAGCATGCTGAAAGCCTGTTGTTAATTTGTTTACAGAGAAATAGCATTGTATTTGGTCAAACACTATTTTTTCCAACAGTTTGCTAAGAGCTGGCAGCAAGCTTATAGGTCTGCTGTTAGAACCAGTAAAGGCAGCTTTACCACTCTTGGGTAGTGGAATTACTTTGGCTTCCCTCCAGGCCTGAGGACAAATACTTTCCTCCAGGCTCAGATTAAAAATATGACAGATAGGAATGGCTATAGAGTCAGCTATCATCCTCAGTAGCTTTCTTTCTAAGTTGTCAATGCCAGGAGGCTTGTCATTATTGATTGTTACCAATATTTTTTACACCTCTCCCACACTAACTTTACAAAATTCAAACTTGCACTGCTTTTCTTTCATTATTTGTTTTTAATGCATGAATATAATTGTTCACTGTTCGTTGTTGGCATTTCCTGCCTAAGTTTGCCCACTTTGCCAATTAAATAATCATTAAAATAATTGCCAACATCAAATGGTTTTGTGATGAACAAGCCATCTGATTCAACGAAAAATGGAGTTGAATTTGTCCTTCTGCCCATCATTTAATTTAAAGTACTCCAAAGTTTTTTTTCCATCATTCTTTATATCATTGATCTTGGCTTCATAATAAAGTTTCTTCTTCTTTTTGTTGAGTTTAGTCACATCATTTCTCAATTTGCAGTAAGTCAGCCAGTCAGATGTGCAGCCAGACTTATTAGCCACTCCTTTTGCCTCATCTCTTTCAACCATACAGTTTTTCAATTCCTTATCAATCCATGGAGCCTTAACAGTTCTAACAGTCAGTTTCTTAACAGGTTCATGTTTATCAATAATTGGAAGAAGCAATTTCATAAATTCATCAAGTGCAGCGTCTGGAGGCTCCTCATGAATCACATCAGACCAACAAATATATATTTTTTTAGGCCCAGCTGTTGGAACTTTGGCTTTCCTGGATATAGCTACTATATTGTGATCATTGCATCCAATGGGTATGGATACAGCTTTAGAACAAAGTTCTACAGCATTAGTAAAAATGTGATTGAGGCATGTGGATGATGTTGTTCCTGTAGTGTTTGTAAACACCCTGGTAGGTTGATTAATAACCTGAACCAGATTACAGGCACTGGTTACAGTAAGAAGCTTCCTCTTGAGTAGACAGCTTGATGAAAACCAGTCAATATTCAGGTCCCCAAGAAAGTAGACCCCTCTGTTTACATCACATACACTATCAAGCATTTCACACATACTATTTAGATACTGACTGTTAGCACTCGGTGGCCTATAGCAACACCCCAAAAGAAAAGGCTTTAGATGTGCCAAGTGAACCTGCAACCACAACACTTCAATACACACAACATAAAATCTTCTCTAGACATTACAGGGATATGGCTCTGAATATATACAGCAACACCTCCCCCATAAGCATTTCTGTCTCTTCTATAGATGTTATATCCTTGTATTGCTACTGATGTATCATCAAATTAATTATCTAAGTGAGTCTCAGAAATGGCTAATATATGACTGTTATCTGATGTTATCAAGTTATTGATTTCATGAACCTTATTTCTAAGGCTACATATATTACTATGGGCTGTATTCAGCCCTTTCCTGGGTAGCTTATCAGAGATAGACATAATATTGAAAAGAGCAGACAAAGCAAGAGAAAAAACATATACATTCAGCAGTCCATTAATCAATTGGTGTGTGTGTGCTGCGGGGTTGAGGCTACGAACCCATAGGCTTGGCTCTCTCATCCCTTCCAGGCTTCTGGGAGGCAGGGTGGAGAATGAGTCTGTCGTAGCGGATGTACGCAATGTCCCCACGCGCTCTGGCAGTGTTCATGGCTGGGATCAGTTCTTCCCTCTTCTGGCGCACAGCTTCAGGACAGTCCTCGTTGAGGAAGATATACGTTTCTCTCAAGTTCTTGGCTCTTTCCAGAACAGCTACCTTGTCCTTGAACCTCAGGAACTTAACCACTATCGGCCTGGGCCTATCACCTGGGCCGGTGGTGGGTTTTCCAATCCTGTGGGCGCGCTCCACCTCAATCTTCCTGTGGTCCATCTTCAATTTCTCCGAGATAATTTCCCTCACTTTGCCCTCAGACTCCATCCAGGTATCATGTGGAGATTCTGCAATTCCGTCCACAACCATGTTGTTTCGCCTTGATTGTCCGTCGAGATAGTCTAATTTATCATGGATTCACACACAGAACTACTCTGGGCGGCTCTGACTTAGAATACGTGGACAACTACAAATACCTAGGTGTCTGGTTAGACTGTAAACTCTCCTTCCAGAACCATATCAAACATCTCCAATCCAAAGTTAAATCTAGAATTGGCTTCCTATTTCGCAACAAAGCATCCTTCACTCATGCTGCCAAACATACCCTTGTAAAACTGACCATCCTACCAATTCTCGACTTTGGCGATGTCATTTACAAAATAGCCTCCAATACCCTACTCAACAAATTGGATGCAGTCTATCACAGTGCAATCCGTTTTGTCACCAAAGCCCCATATACTACCCACCATTGCGACCTGTACGCTCTTGTTGGCTGCCCCTCGCTTCATACTCGTCGCCAAACCCACTGGCTCCATGTCATCTACAAGATCCTGCTAGGTAAAGTCCCCCCATATCTCAGCTCGCTGGTCACCATAGCATCTCCCACCTGTAGCACACGCTCCAGCAGGTATATCTCTCTAGTCACCCCCAAAACCAATTCTTTCTTTGGCCGCCTCTCCTTCCAGTTCTCTGCTGCCAATGACTGGATCGAACTACAAAAATCTCTGAAACTGGAAACACTTATCTCCCTCACTAGTTTTAAGCACCAACTATCAGAGCAGCTCACAGATTACTGCACCTGTACATAGCCCACCTATAATTTAGCCCAAACAACTACCTCTTTCCCTACTGTATTTAATTAATTAATTTATTTTGCTCCTTTGCACACCATTATTTTTATTTCTACTTTGCACATTCTTCCACTGCAAATCTACCATTCCAGTGTTTTACTTGCTATATTGTATTTACTTTGCCACCATGGCCTTTTTTTGCCTTTACCTCCCTTATCTCAACTCATTTGCTCACATCGTATATAGACTTGTTTCTACTGTATTATTGACTGTATGTTTGTTTTACTCCATGTGTAACTCTGTGTTGTTGTATGTGTCGAACTGCTTTGCTTTATCTTGGCCAGGTCGCAATTGTAAATGAGAACTTGTTCTCAACTTGCCTACCTGGTTAAATAAAGGTGAAATAAATAAATAAATAAATAAATAAGAACTGATGTCCTCTCTCAATGACTTACAGATTGCTGCCATCTTGCCGTTCTCCTCTTTCAACTCGTCGAGCTGACCCTGGGAGAACTGCAAACTGTTCTTCAGGTCCTGGACCTCTCTGGTCAGGTCATCCATTATTTTATTAGTAGAATCCACGAGTATTTGGACAAAACACTTGAAACAATTTTCTTGTTTATTAAAAACTGCTTACAGGTCTCTTTTTGTTAGTTTAAAAGATCCTTCACGTGTGAGAGAGAGACAGTGTCCTCAACGGTACTCCCGCCGGCTTTGGTCTTTGTCATGGTAACTAGCAACGTATGTTAGGCTGTTACTGCTCGCAGTTCCAGACAGGGCAGGTCACGGAGAAAATTGAAAACAACAAACAGCAGGGATCTAGACAGCCACAAACCCAGGACAATCCCCGGTCCCAGCCACAATTGCTAACCGCGTCACGGGCTGCCATCAATAACATCTAGCTAGCTTGATGTCCAGCTAGCTAGCAGCTAGGCTTGCTGTGACGCCAAATAGCTCCTCAGACCTGTCCTTGGTCGGCAGGATCACTGGAAAGATACAAGCAGTCCCAGCAACTGATGCCAACTGCGTCGCGCCATCATAAGAAGCTAGGTGGCTACCAAGAACTTTCCAAGAAACTTTTAAACAACAAACTTTCCAAACAAACAAAACCAAGCTCTTCCTTGTTCCACGTACAACAGGTGATATGATCCTTAACTTGCCTCTCAAAGCACTACATGATGACAGAAGTGAGTGGTACGGGGCGATAGTAATTTAATTCAGTTACCTTTTCTTTCTTGGGTACAGGAACAATGGTGGCACTGTGTTATCCTCAAAGCAGGCAAAGAGGTGTTTAGCTTGTACGAGAGCAAGGCGTCGGTGTCTGCGATGTGGCTGGTTGAATTGTGTATGGTTGACAGCACAACCAAATAATAACATTTAAAGGACATGTACAGTGCATTTGAAAAGTATTCAGACCCCTTCCCTTTTTTCACAGTTTGTTACGTTACAGGCTTATTCTAAAATAAATGCAAACAATTCCTCATCAATACCCCGTAATTACAAAGCAAAACTGTTTTTTATACATTTTTGCTAATTTATTAAACATTAAAGGCAGATACCTTAAATACACAAGTATTCAGACCTTTTGCTATGAGAGTCCACCTGTGATAAATTCAATTGATTAAACATGATTTGGAAAGGTACACACCTGTCTATATAATGTCCCACAGTTGACAGTGCATGTCAGAGCAAAAACCAAGCCATGAGGTCGAAGGAATTGTCTGTAGAGCTCCGAGATAGGATTGTGTCGAGGCACAGATCTGGGGAAGGGTACCAAAAATATCTGCAGCATTGAAGGTTCCCAAGAACACAGTGGCCTCCATCGTTCTTAAATAGAAGAAGTTTGGAACCACCAAGACTCTTCCTAGAGCTGGCCGCTCTGAGAAACTGAGCAATCGAGGGAGAAGGGTCTTGGTCAGGGAGGTGACCAAGAACCCGATGGTCACTCTGACAGAGCTCCAGAGTTCCTCTGTGTAGATGGGAGAACCTTCCAGAAGGACAACCATCTCTGCAGCACTCCACCAATCATGCCCTTATGGTAGAGTGGCCAGACAGAAGCCACTCGTCAGTAAAAGGCACATGACAGCCCATTTGGAGTTTGCCAAAAGGCAACTAAAGGACTCTGACCATGAGAAACAAGATTCTGGTCTCTGGTCTGATGAAACCAAGATTGAACTATTTGGCTATTGAATGCCAAGCGTCACTTCTGGAGGAAACCAGCTTCTGGAGGAAAAGCACCATCCCTACGGTGAAGCATGGTGGTGGCAGCATCATGCTGTGGGGATGTCTTTCCGTGGCAGGGACTGGGAGACTAGTCAGAATTGAGGGAAAGATGAACGGAGCAAAGTACAGCGAGATCCTTGATGAAAACCTGCTCCAGAGAGCTCAGGACCTCAGACTGAGGCAAAGGTTCACCTTCCAACAGGACAACGACCCTAAGCACACAGCCAAGACAACGCACGAGTGGCTTTGGGACAAGTCTCTGATTGTCCTTGAGTGGCCCAGCCAGAGCCCGGACTTGAACCCGATCGACCAGCCAACCAAACAGAGCTTGAGAGGATTTGCAAATATTACTAAAAACCTGTTTTTGCTTTGCCATTAATTTCAGAATGAACTGTAACTACTGCTTGGATAGTTCCTTCTATGACACAGCCTAATCATATTCTTTAACTTGTATTGATGGTTGAGATGGAGACGTGAATCCAACATAAAGAGAGCAAACAACAAGCTGCACAAGACCTCACTACTGTAATGGTCCAGGTTACAAAGTGGCTCAGTGACTCGTGTTTGCATCTCAATGTGAAAAAAACTGTTTGCATGTTCTTCACAAAGAGGGCAACAGATGCTACTGAGCCAGATGTCAGATGTGTCAGGAGAGAAGCTCCAGGTGGGATCTGATTTTAAGTACCTTGGCATCATACTTGATTCCAACCTCTCTTTTAAAAAGCATGTGAAAAAGATCATTCAGATAACCAAATTCAACCTAGCTAATTTCCGATTTATATGAAATTGTTTGACTACAGAGGTAGCAAAACTGTACTTCAAATCTATGATACTCCCCCACTTAACATACTGCTTGACTAGTTGGGCCCAAGCTTGCTGTACAACATTAAAACCTATTCAGTCTGTCTACAAACAGGCTCTCAAAGTGCTTGATAGGAAGCCCAATAGCCATCATCACTGTTACATCCTCAGAAAGCATGAGCTCCTGAGTTGGGAAAATCTTGTGCAATACACCGACGCATGTCTTGTATTCAAGATCCTAAATGGCCTGGCTCCCCCTCCACTCAATACTTTTGTTACACAGAAAACCCAAACATATGGCAGCAGATCCACAAGGTCTGCCATGAGAGGTGACTGTATAGTTCCCTTAAGGAAAAACACCTTTAGTAAATCCGTTTTCTCTGTGAGAGCTTCCCATGTCTGGAATACACTGCCATCAGACACACATAACTGCATCACATATCACACTTTCACAAAATGGTTGAATACATGGCTAAAGGTCAATCAGATTTGTGATCAGAATCCCTAGCTGTGTGTTGGCGCTTTCCATGTTGTCTGTAGCTTGTGAGGTGTGGAAACACTTTGTTGCTTTTATGAATTTTGTCTTGCTGCTTTTTGGTCTATGTTGCTCTGTCTGTATGCTACGTCTTGCTTGTCCTATGTTGCTCTGTCTGTATGCTATGTCTTGTTTGTCCTATGTTGTTCTGTCTGTATGCTATGTCTTGCTTGTCCTATGTTGTTCTGTCTGTATGCTACATCTTGCTTGTCCTATGTTGCTATGTCTGTATGCTACGTCTTGCTTGTCCTATGTTGTTCTGTTTGTATGCTATGTCTTGCTTGTCCTATGTCTCTATTGTCTATATTGTAATTGTTTTTAATAACCTGCCCAGGGACTGCGGTTGAAAATTAGCCGGCTGGCTAAAACCGGCACTTTTACTGAAACATTGATTAATGTCCACTGTCCCTGTAAAAATTAAATAAACTCAAACGTATCATTAAGTTATCTTGTTGACAAGTTAGTATGCTATTTACTGTATTGCAAAAGTTATGTTGAATTGTGCTTGGTTGTCAATGGAACCAAATATTAACATTTGAGGGAGATGCATCTTCTGCTTGGATAGTTCCATCTGTGCCACGGAGTCTGGCTTCAATTCCAGTTTGTCTACAAATGAATAATTGATATGTTGGATTCACGTCTCCATTTCAACCAAACATCTAAGTTAAAGAATAGTAATAAATCAAATCAAACTTTAAATGTGTTTTAAATACAGTTTGATTTAGTCCTATTCTTTAACTTGGATTGTTGGTTAACATGGAGACGTGAATCCGACATATTTATTATTAACTTGTAGATTCCATTTGAAAAGCCTAGGCCTGTATGTATTGTCTATTTTTAGTAGAATCCTGGGCTGAATTTAAACAACAGCTGTTGATGACTTCCCAATTCTATATAAGAAAATAACGTTATTGATAAAGTATGGTTACAGTTAATTTGCTCTGTTAAATCTACCCTTTTGGAATTACTTAAATAGCATCAGTGAATCTATTTAGTGGAAATTTCTCAACAATCATGCTCAAGCTAGCACATTGCTAATAGTCCTTGACAAAAACTAAGCAGGGCTGGGCTTGGTTAGAACCCTAAATGGGTGCCCAAAGTGATCGCTGTAGATAGATCAGCTCTCCATCCAGTAGGTGCTGCCCAACATATTGTTTTTTCTTATAGTTGTCATGCCCTGATCTGTTTCACCTGTCCTTGTGCTCATCTCCATCCCCCTCCAGGTGTCGCCCATCTTCCCAATCATCCCTTGTGTATTTATACCTGTGTTCTCTGTCTGTTTGTTGCCAGTTCGTCTTGTTTGTTCAAGCTTACCAGCAACTGTCTGGATTATCGACCCATACCTGTCCCTGAGCCTGCCTGCCGACCTTTACCTCTGTCCCTCTCTGGATTACCGACCCCTGCCTGCCTTGACCCGTTTTTGCCTGCCCTGTTGCTACAATAAACATTGTTACTTTGACAGTCTGCATCTGGGCCTTACCTTGGTTCTGATAGTAGTGGATATTACATTGAAGATCTGATGTTGTTTCAAAGTAATACATTCAACATATTTATAAGATTTGTCTGTTGAAATTTGGTTTAATCCTGTGGTTGGAATTTCACCCTCAAAACAGTTCACGTCAATTACTTTTTGCAAATCCAACGTACCTTCCACTTAGATTCCACATCACAATAGGTTGACAAATTGAAACGTTGATTTAACCAGTTTGTGCCCAGTGGGTAGTTTTAGCATAAGATCTAGAAAGGCTTTGCGCCAAGGTTTACTAAGAAGTTGTGTCAATACCGAACTAAGAAGAAGTGACTGGCACTGTCTATTCTGTCTTACACTTACGGGACAAATTACAGGCCAAATACAACAGACAGACACACGTCAGACAAATGTGACAAACAGAGATACAGAGTGGGAAAGTCACTGTTTATTCACAACAGTAAGACTTCTTATAAAGTAACTTATTTGACGTATAGAGAAGCAAAATGACATATAGAAAAGCATCCATCTCTGCTTCTCTTTCTCCTTGTCCTGTCCTCCCTCACTTCTTAGCGGCAGCCTTCATGATGTGGAGCTGGTAGATCTGTTCACAGGCGATGGAGAGGTCCACCACCAGGGAGACAAACTCCTCGAAGTTTACCATCCCATCACCATTCTGGTCCAGAATCTTCATGATCTTGTCTATGGCGGCTGGGTCCTTCTGGGACTGAGAGGGAAGGAGAGATGGAGGAGATGAAGAGAATGAGAGAGATGGGGGAGGGGAGAGGGGGGGTTAGATTGACTTTAGATTCTCTTGAGATGGGAAAGACAGAGAAAGTGTTGAGAGAGAGAGAGAGAGAGAGAGAGAGAGAGAGAGAGAGAGAGAGAGAGAGAGAGAGAGAGAGAGACAGAGAGAGAGAAAAAGAGAAAAAGAGAAAAAGAGAAAAAGAGAAAAAGAGAAAAAGAGAAAAAAAATACCTTCAGGAAGCTGCCCAGTTCTGACTGCATGAGTTCATTCAGCTCCTTCTTGCTCAGTGTGTTACAGTCACCGTCCTTGTCGGCATAGCGATGGAACACCGTGATCAGGGACTGCATGGATCTCTCCAACTGAGACAGCATGGCTGCAGAGAGAAGGATACACTGAGGAGGGGAGCGAGGGAGGGGAGAGAGGGAGGAGGGGGGTGTAAATTACAGTGGCAGATAAAGATTAAGACTGAGATCGAGTCGTACTACACCGGCTCTGACACTCGCCGGATGTGGCAGGGCTTACAAACCATTGCAGACTACAAAGGGAAGCACAGTGACACGAGCCTACCAGATGAGCTAAACTACTTCTATGCTCGCTTCGAGGCAAATAACCCTTAAACATGCATGAGAACACCAGCTGTTCTGGAAGACTGTGTGATCACTCTCTCCGCAGTCGATGTGAGTAAGACCTTTAAACAGGTCAAAAAAAAATTCTCTGTTGACAGGGTTGTATGTAACATGAGCCTACCAGATGAGCTAAATGACTTCTATGCAGACTTCGAGGCAAGCAACACTGAAGCATAAATGAGAGCCATCAGCTGTTCCGGACGACTGTGTGATCACGATCTCCGTAGCCGATGTGAGTAAGACCTTTAAACAGGTCAACTTTCACAAGGCCGCAGGGCCAGACGGATTACCAGACGTGTACTGCGAGCATGTGCTGACCAACTGGCAAGTGTCTTCACTGACATTTTCAACCTCTCCCTGTCCGAGTCTGTAATACCTACATGTTTTAAGCAGACCACCATAGTCCTCGTGCCCAAGAACATGACTACCGACCCGTAGCACTCACGTCTGTAGCCATGAAGTGCTTTGAAAGGCTGGTCGTGGCTCACATCAACAACATCATCCCAGAAACCCTAGATCTACCCCCATTTGCATACCACCCCAACAGATCCACAGATGATGCAATCTCAATTGCACTCCACACTGCCCTTTCCCACCTGGACAAATGGAACACCTACATGAGAATGCTGTTTATTGACTACAGCTCTGGTTTTCTGACCCCTGCCTACCCTGACCCTGAGCCTACCTGCCGTCCGGTACCGTTGCCCCAGCTCTGGTTTACTGACCCCTGCCTTACCCTGACCCTGAGCCTGCCTGCCGTCCGGTACCGTTGCCCCAGCTCTGGTTTACTGACCCCTGCCTTACCCTGACCCTGAGCCTACCTGCCGTCCGGTACCGTTGCCCCAGCTCTGGTTTTCTGACCCCTGCCTACCCTGACCCTGAGCCTACCTGCCGTCCGGTACCGTTGCCCCAGCTCTGGTTTTCTGACACCTGCCTACCCTGAGCCTACCTGCCCTGCCGTCCGGTACCGTTGCCCCAGCTCTGGTTTTCTGACCCCTGCCTACCCTGACCCTGAGCCTACCTGCCGTCCGGTACCGTAGCCCCAGCTCTGGTTTACTGACCCCTGCCTGCCCTGACCCTGAGCCTGCCTGCCGTCCGGTACCGTTGCCCCAGCTCTGGTTTACTGACCCCTGCCTGCCCTGCCCTGTTTATTGCCTGCCCCTGTTTGCAACATCAAACTATTGTTTATTCGACATGATCTGCATCTGGGTCTTCCCTTCATGCCTGATAGATGGTACTAATATGCTGACTAATAGCAAACTATCCCTTCGAAGCAAACAAATTAACAATGCACATTCAGGGAGGATGGGAGTTGGCTTTCTTTGTCTCTGTAAGCACAGTCTGTTACTTAGTGACATTTAAGCTGTCATCTTCCACTCCTTTACACATTCCCTCTACCTCTGACTCCTCCTCTTTCTTTTGGTGCCTCCCACTTTCTTTGGGAACATCCAACATCTCTAGCTGTGTAGACTGTCCTTTAACCAAGTTTGGCCTGGGGTAGGCCGTCATTGTATATAAAAATTTGTTCTTAACTGACTTGCCTAGTTAAATAGAGGTTAAATAACCTCTGTCATAGCTTGACCATGTGACACATCATCATAAGTGTGAAAGTTTGGGGAGATGGGGATGGAAAGGGGTGTGACAGGAGAGGAAAGGGTTTTGCAACAGTTCAGTGTAGAGAAATCATGCTGATGATAATTGGTGAGTAATGCCTATAAATGACATGAACCGGAGGAGAAAAACGTTTGTAGGTCTAACAGAGTTATAAAACAAAAACATTATAGCCTACAAATGAAACATGAAAAGGTTTAGGTATAGATAGACTACATTATGTCTTCATCAGTAAATAGTATGTCCTGTCATCCTGCATAACAAACCATAGAAGAACTGATTTTTGAATCAAAGCAAGCGAAGACTAATGAACATTATAGCCTACAAGTTTGCCGGACGAGACAGATCAGTAGCTAGTCACACTTGGAAACAGTTGTTACAGTTGTGTGAGACCTGTTTATTACACTAGATAACCTCCTCTGTTAAACCAAAGACACCAATAGTAATAGTAGAATAAGTGGAGATTGGTTACTTACCAAACAGAGGAGAGACGCTATCAGAACAGGGTGGGGAACTAGGGTACTGCTGAATATATACCAATGATGTTGAATCTACTGCGCACGAACTGTGGGAAAGATTTTATAAAGACAAAGAATTTATAGAGAACAGAACGCCTGCCTAATTGTGAGTGTTTGTAACCTATAGTGGAGGTGTGTGTGTGTGGGAGGGAGGGAGGGAGGGAGTTAGAGTTTAGGCATGATGTCTTTGAGTCCTCATCTTTGAATTTAACATGATAAAATAGACATGGATCACCTAGAATGTTTTCATATCGCATTAACACACTGAGAACTCACTGATCTAATTAACACACTGAGAACTCACTGATCTCATTAACACACTGAGAACTCACTGATCTCATTAACACACTGAGAACTCACTGATCTCATTAACACACTGAGAACTCACTGATCTCATTAACACACTGAGAACTCACTGATCTAATTAACACACTGAGAACTCACTGATCTAATTAACACACTGAGAACTCACTGATCTCATTCACACAATCTATAGAATGATGCTGAATCTATACCAATGATGCTGAATCTATACCAATGATGCTGACTCTATACCAATGATGCTGAATATTTACCAATGATGCTGAATACATACCAATGATGCTCAAATCAAATCAAATCAAATTTTATTTGTCACATACACATGGTTAGCAGATGTTAATGCGAGTGTAGCGAAATGCTTGTGCTTCTAGTTCCGACAATGCAGTAATAACCAACAAGTAATCTAGCTAACAATTCCAAAACTACTACCTTATAGACACAAGTGTAAGGGGATAAAGAATATGTACATAAAGATATATGAATGAGTGATGGTACAGAGCGGCATAGGCAAGATACAGTAGATGGTATTGAGTGCAGTATATACATATGAGATGAGTATGTAAACAAAGTGGCATAGTTAAAGTGGCTAGTGATACATGTATTACATAAAGATGCAGTAGATGATATAGAGTACAGTATATACATATACATATGAGATGAATAATGTAGGGTATGTAAACATTATATTAGGTAGCATTGTTTAAAGTGGCTAGTGATATATTTTACATCATTTCCCATCAATTCCCATTATTAAAGTGGCTGGAGTTGAGTCGGTGTGTTGGCAGCAGCCACTCAATGTTAGTGGTGGCTGTTAAACAGTCTGATGGCCTTGAGATAGAAGCTGTTTTTCAGTCTCTCGGTCCCAGCTTTGCACCTGTACTGACCTCGCCTTCTGGATGATAGCGGGGTGAACAGGCAGTGGCTCGGGTGGTTGTTGTCCTTGATGATCTTTATGGCCTTCCTGTGACATCGGGTTGTGTAGGTGTCCTGGAGGGCAGGTAGTTTGCCCCCGGTGATGCGTTGTGCAGACCTCACTACCCTCTGGAGAGCCTTACGGTTGTTGGCGGAGCAGTTGCCGTACCAGGCGGTGATACAGCCCGACAGGATGCTCTCGATTGTGCATCTGTAGAAGTTGAAGAGGCGCTGCTGCGCCTTCTTCACGATGCTGTCTGTGTGGGTGGACCAATTCAGTTTGTCTGTGATGTGTACGCCGAGGAACTTAAAACTTACTACCCTCTCCACTACTGTTCCATCGATGTGGATAGGGGGGTGTTCCCTCTGCTGTTTCCTGAAGTCCACAATCATCTCCTTAGTTTTGTTGACGTTGAGTGTGAGGTTATTTTCCTGACACCACACTCCGAGGGCCCTCACCTCCTCCCTGTAGGCTGTCTCGTCGTTGTTGGTAATCAAGCCTACCACTGTTGTGTCGTCCGCAAACTTGATGATTGAGTTGGAGGCGTGCGTGGCCACGCAGTCGTGGGTGAATAGGGAGTACAGGAGAGGGCTCAGAACGCACCCTTGTGGGGCCCCAGTGTTGAGGATCAGCGGGGTGGAGATGTTGTTGCCTACCCTCACCACCTGGGGGCGGCCCGTCAGGAAGTCCAGTACCCAGTTGCACAGGGCGGGGTCGAGACCCAGGGTCTCGAGCTTGATGACGAGCTTGGAGGGCACTATGGTGTTAAATGCCGAGCTGTAGTCGATGAACAGCATTCTCACATAGGTATTCCTCTTGTCCAGATGGGTTAGGGCAGTGTGCAGTGTGGTTGAGATTGCATCGTCTGTGGACCTATTTGGGCGGTAAGCAAATTGGAGTGGGTCTAGGGTGTCAGGTAGGGTGGAGGTGATATGGTCCTTGACTAGTCTCTCAAAGCACTTCATGATGACGGAAGTGAGTGCCACGGGGCGGTTGTCGTTTAGCTCAGTTACCTTAGCTTTCTTGGAAACAGGAACAATGGTGGCCCTCTTGAAGCATGTGGGAACAACAGACTGGGATAGGGATTGATTGATAATGTCCGTAAACACACCAGCCAGCTGGTCTGCGCATGCTCTGAGGGCGCGGCTGGGGATGCCGTCTGGGCCTGCAGCCTTGCGAGGGTTGACACGTTTAAATGTTTTCCTCCCGTCGGCTGAAGTGAAGGAGAGTCCGTATGTTTTAGTTGCGGGCCGTGTCAGTGGCACTGTATTGTCCTCAAAGCGGGCAAAAAAGTTATTTAGTCTGCCTGGGAGCAAGACATCCTGGTCCGTGACGGGGCTGGTTTTCTTTTTGTAATCCGTGATTGACTGTAGACCCTGCCACATACCTCTTGTGTCTGAGCCGTTGAATTGAGATTCTACTTTGTCTCTATACTGACACTTAGCTTGTTCGATTGCCTTGTGGAGGGAATAGTTACACTGTTTGTATTCGGTCATGTTTCCGGTCACCTTGCCCTGATTAAAAGCAGTGGTTTGCGCTTTCAGTTTCACGCGAATGCTGCCATCAATCCACGGTTTCTGGTTTGGGAATGTTTTGATCGTTGCTATGGGAACGACATCTTCAACGCACGTTCTAATGAACTCGCTCACCGAATCAGCGTATTCGTCAATGTTGTTGTCTGACGCAATATGAAACATATCCCAGTCCACGTGATGGGAGCAGTCTTGGAGTGTGGAATCAGATTGGTCGGACCAGCGTTGAACAGACCAGAGTGCGGGAGCTTCTTGTTTTAGTTTCTGTCTGTAGGCAGGGATCAACAAAATGGAGTCGTGGTCAGCTTTTCCGAAAGGAGAGCGGGGCAGGGCCTTATATGCGTCGCGGAAGTTAGAATAGCAATGATTCAAGGTTTTTCCAGCCCTGGTTGCTCAATCGATATGCTGATAAAATTTAGGGAGTCTTGTTTTCAGATTAGCCTTGTTAAAATCCCCAGCTACAATGAATGCAGCCTCCGGATATATGGATTCCAGTTTGCAAAGAGTCAAATAAAGTTTGTTCAGATCCATCTGCTTGGGGGGGGAATATATACGGCTGTGATTATAATCGAAGAGAATTCCCTTGGTAGATAATGCGGTCGACATTTGGTTGTGAGGAATTCTAAATCAGGTGAACAGAAGGACTTGAGTTCCTGTATGTTGTTGTGGCCACACCACGTCACGTTAACCATGAAGCATACGCCCCCGCCCCTCTTCTTACCAGAAAGATGTTTGTTTCTGTCGGTGCGATGCGTGGAGAAACCAGCTGGCTGCACCGACTGCACCGATGCTGCACCGACTGCACCGATGCTGAATCTATACCAATGATGCTGAATATTTACCAATGATGCTGAATACATACCAATGATGCTGAAAATGTACCAATGATGCTGAATATATGCTAATGATGCTGAAAATATGCTAATGATTCTGAATATATACCAGTGATGCTGAATATATTCCAAAGATACTGAACACAGATGTAGAGAGGGGTGACAAGAGTACACGCTAGAATGTTTGGAAGAATAGATCTATGGATGAAAAAGATTGGATGATGTTTCTTGAATGAAATACCATTTTATTCAGTTACATCTTAATACTCCCCAGAGAGAGAACACATTTAGATCAGTTAGAGATTCACTACTGTTGTTTCCTTCATGGCTCATCTCTCCCACTCTGTCCACCACCTCTATCTCATTGTTACAGTATGGTCTTAGTCACTGTCCACCACCTCTATATCATTGTTACAGTATGGTCTTAGCCTCTGTCCACCACCTCTATCTCATTGTTACAGTATGGTCTTATCCTCTGTCCACCACCTCTATATCACTGTTACAGTATGGTCTTATCCTCTGTCCACCACATCTATATCATTGTTACAGTATGGTCTTAGTCACTGTCCACCACCTCTATCTCATTGTTACAGTATGGTCTTATCCTCTGTCTGTCACGCCCTGGTCTTAGTATTTTGTGTTTTCTTTATTATTTTGGTCAGGCCAGGGTGTGACATGGGTTATTTATGTGGTGTGTTTTGTCTAGGGGTTTTTTGTAGGTTATGGGATTGCGGTGTAGTATAGTTGTCTAGAAAAGTCTATGGTTGCCTGCAGTGGTTCTCAATCAGAGGCAGGTGTTTATCGTCGTCTCTGATTGGGAACCATATTTAGGCAGCCATATTCTTTGAGTGTTTTGTGGGTGATTCTTCCTGTCTCTGTGTTTGTTTGCACCAGATAGGGCTGTTTCGGTTTTTCACGTTACGTTTATTGTTTTTGTATTGTTCGTCATTATCTTTATTAAAGATGTATGAAGATAACCACGCTGCATTTTGGTCCTCCTCTCTTACGACGGAAGAAAACCTTAACAGAATCACCCACCACAACAGGACCAAGCGGCGTGGTGACAGGCACAGGAGCAGCGCAAGGAGGAATGGACATGGGAGGACGTTTTGGACGGCAAGGGTTGTTACACTTGGGAGGAGATCCTGGCTGGAAGAGATCGCCTCTCATGGGAACCGGGGGGCTAGAGAGCCTGGGCAGGCACCTTGTTATGCTGTGAAGCGCACGGTGTCTCCAGTGCGGGTGCATAGCCCGGTGCGGTGCATACCAGCTCCTCGTATCGGCCGGGCTAGAGTAGGCATCGAGCCAAGTGTCATGAAGCCGGCTCTACGCATCTGGTCTCCAGTGCGTCTCCTTGGGTCGGCTTACATGGCACCAGCTTTGCGCACGGTGTCCCCAGTCTCCCGCCTGTTCAGCGCTGCCGGAGTCTCTCGCCTGTTCAGCCTTGCCAGAGCTGCCAGTCTGCAAGGAGCCGCCAGAGCCGCCAGTCTGCAAGGAGCCGCCAGAGCCGCCAGAGCCGCCCGTCTGCAAGGAGCCGCCAGAGCCGCCAGTCTGCAAGGAGCCGCCGGAGCCGCCAGAGCCGCCAGTCTGCAAGGAGCCGCCAGAGCCGCCAGTCTGCAAGGAGCCGCCAGAGCCGCCAGTCTGCAAGGAGCCGCCAGAGCCGCCAGTCTGCAAGGAGCCGCCAGAGCCGCCAGTCTGCAAGGAGCCGCCAGAGCCGCCAGTCTGCAAGGAGCCGCCAGAGCCGCCAGTCTGCAAGGAGCCGCCAGAGCCGCCAGTCTGCAAGGAGCCGCCAGAGCCGCCAGTCTGCATGTAGCAGCCAGAGCCGCCAGTCTGCATGTGGCAGCCAGAGCCGCCAGTCTGCATGGGGCAGCCAGAGCCGCCAGTCTGCATGGAGCAGCCAGAGCCGCCAGTCTGCATGGAGCAGCCAGAGCCGCCAGTCTGCATGGAGCAGCCAGAGCCGCCAGTCTGCATGGAGCAGCCAGATCCGCCAGTCTGCCAGGATCCGCCCTTCAGCCAGGATCCGCCATTCAGCCAGGATCCGCCAGGATCCGCCATTCAGCCAGGATCCGCCAGTCAGCCAGGATCCGCCATTCAGCCAGGATCTGGCGGAACCGCCAGTCATCCAGGATCTACCGGAACCGCCAGTCAGCCAGGATCTGCCGGAACCGCCAGCCATCCAGGATCTGCCAGAGCCATCAACCTGCCTGAGTTTCCCCTCAGTCCCGAGCTACCCCTCAGTCCCGAGCTACCCCTCAGTCCCGAGCTACCTCAGTCCCGAGCTACCTCAGTCCCGAGCTGTCCCTCAGTCCGGAGCTGCCCCTCAGTCCAGTGGGGCTCTTTGTTAGGGTTACTAGGCCAAGGTCGGCGGCGAAGGTCGCCAATCTAAGGACGCGATGTAAGCGGACTAAGACTATATTGGTGTGGGGTCCACGTCCCGCGTCGGAGCCGCCACCGTGGACAGACGCCCACCCAGACCCTCCCCTATGGGTTTAGGGGTGCGGGCCCGGGAGTCCGCACCTGAGGGGGGGGGGGGGGGGGGGGTGATTCTGTCACGCCCTGGTCTTAGTATTTTGTGTTTTCTTTATTATTTTGGTCAGGCTAGGGTGTGACATGGGTTATTTATGTGGTGTGTTTTGTCTAGGGTTTTTTTGTAGGTTATGGGATTGTGGTGTAGTATAGTTGCCTAGAAAAGTCTATGGCTGCCTGGAGTGGTTCTCAATCAGAGGCAGGTGTTTATCATTGTCTCTGATTGGGAACCATATTTAGGCAGCCATATTCTTTGAGTGTTTCGTGGGTGATTGTTCCTGTCTCTGTGTTTGTTTGCACCAGATAGGGCTGTTTCGGTTTTTCACGTTACGTTTATTGTTTTTGTATTGTTCGTCATTATCTTTATTAAAGATGTATGAAGATAACCACGCTGCATTTTGGTCCTCCTCTCTTACGACGGAAGAAAACCTTAACACTGTCCACCACCTCTATCTCATTGTTACAGTATGGTCTTGTCCTCTGTCCACCACCTCTATCTCATTGTTACAGTATGGTCTTGTCCTCTGTCCAGCACCTCTATCTCATTGTTACAATATGGTCTTAGCCTCTGTGTCACGTATACTGCCCCTCAGGCGTTCGAGGTCGCCAGTCTGCTCATCATTACGTACACCTGTCACCATTGTTAGGTGCACCAATGCCTCATCAGACTCACCTGGGCTCCATCACCTCCCTGATTACCTCCCCTATATCTGCCATTCCTCTTGGTTCCTTCCCCAGGTGTTATTGTTTCTGTTTCACTGTTTCATGTCTGTATGCTACTCGTGTTTCTTGTTTTGTTCCTTGTGTTATTTATTATTAAAGTCACTCCCTGTACTTGCATCCCGACACCCAGCGTCCACAAGTTACACTCTGCCTCAGCACACAGTGGCCTACCACTCCCTGTGTGTTATGGAACAGTCAAGCAGATCAGTATCTACTATTTTCTAGAACAGTCAGCTTGGCAACACCATACAGAGAACAGAGAGAGAGAGATGGGAGCATGACTCTCTCTTGCAGGCTGAAACATGCAGAAAAACAGGAAAAGTCACATCAGCCACTCCGGACTCAACTCCTAATGTTGGCATAGCATTTGCTTTGAGACGGTCATGAAGACGTGCATTTAACTGGCACAAACAAATTCAGATTAAAAGCAACACAATCGCCAAAAGATTCTTCAGTCTCCAAAATGTTGATTGGTAAACTGTAATGCACTGTGTACACTTATCAGGAGTTGGCTGTATATTGGTCATGTTTGGCACCATCAGTTTAATACATCACAGTAGTCCTCCTGACCAGAAGAAGAAACCTGGGCGTAAGTAATAGGCAAAGCATGTGTTCTTCTGACACACGTGATGGATATTCAAAGGTGATGTCCTGTTGCTGCCCGTCATTTAGTAGACCATCATGGTAAATAATAATTTGATCTTAACTGACTTGCCTAGTTAAATAAAGGTTAAATAAACAAATAATATATAACATTACAGCCAGTCACTGATAGTCATGAGACTCTCCCTCTTCTGGGTCTTGTGTTATGGTAGGTAGTATAAGTAGCCTTTCCTACTGTCAAATGATTCAACACGCCCTCTAGTGGTCTCATGGGTGTAATGTTATTCATATTTTTCTTCATATTTTTTTGATCATAAATAAATACAAATTAAAACACAAAGTATGGTGTTTCTATGTCAAACGATGTTGTTTTATTTCAGTGTTCTATGATGTATAACAAGTGTAATATTGGGATGCAACCTCAAAATGGAATATATTTTAACTCTATTTCTGACACAAGCCTATAACCATGTGTGTTAGGTGTATACTTTTGTTTCAAAGTAGATTTGTTTAAGACTACCAAGAAACAGTCTTGACCCTGATGTGTCCCAGTGCAGTAATGGGCTGCCCCTTACCTCTTTCTATATCCAGATATTATTGACCTCTTCTTCTATCTTTCTTTCATTCTGCAAAATACACATTAACTAGCCTACTGTATGTGACTGTATTACAACCCTCAAGTGTTAAAGAACAAGAAACATGTATTTAAATTCTAACTAAATTATCAGGAAACTCATTAGTAAAGGTATCAAGCATGACAAATTGCATATCAACTTCAAAGTAATTTCAGTGCCTAGGGACATCCTGTGGATTGTGTAAGAGCGTTCATCCCTGCTCCTCTTGGATTATGTGGAGGTCTGAGGTTCCTCCCCACCCTCCCTGCTTCTCTAACTGGACTGGGACAGCTGGGAGGTGAGGTCCTGACAGATCTCTCTGGATCTCTCCATGTGTCTGTGGTAGGAGGGGAGGTCCTGACAGATCTCTCTGGATCTCTCCATGTGTCTGTGGTAGGAGGGGAGGTCCTGACAGATCTCTCTGGATCTCTCCATGTGTCTGTGGTAGGAGGGGAGGTCCTGACAGATCTCTCTGGATCTCTCCATGTGTCTGTGGTAGGAGGGGAGGTCCTGACAGATCTCTCTGGATCTCTCCATGTGTCTGTGGTAGGAGGGGAGGTCCTGACAGATCTCTCTGGATCTCTCCATGTGTCTGTGGTAGGAGGGGAGGTCTTGACAGTTCTCTCTGGATCTCTCCATGTGCCTGTGGCAGGAGCTGGGCCGTTCCCAATTTCATTAACTGCATTTCTATACAGTTAGAAAACGTTCAAATGCTATTTGGAGAACAGCAAAAACAAGCAATTTGACCCCAGCTACTATCACCTTGGCTGCTATAGGTTCATTCAGCTCAGTCGATCTACAAACACATAGCCTATTAGCTATACAATTAATTTTAATCAGAGTCAGCAGAATCCTTTAGGTCTATACTACCCTGTCATTTTTGTCAGATTATAAAAGATTCTGCTAATGTCTCCAGTCATATAAAGTGTCGTAGAATTGCATGAAATGTGTTTATACACACAAAAAGAAAGGAGAAGAAAGGTATCTGACATAGCTTATAGCTTAGGCCTCCTCTACGCCAATACAGGGGCAGCCATGCATTGAACACTGCAGTCTTTTAACACAAACAGTGATTGAGTTGTATTCTTAGCCTAAATTATCTAATCTACTCATCACATTATGAATAGTTGGCTTACCAGGATATTTTACATATTTTTCTCCATACAGAATGGGGACCATATATAGACAGAGCTGAGAGCTCTCCATACAGAATGGGGACCATATGGGGACCATATATAAACAGAGCTGAGAGCTCTCCATACAGAATGGGAACCATATGGGGACTATATATAGACAGAGCTGAGAGCTCTCCATACAGAATGGGGACCATATATAGACAGAGCTGAGAGCTCTCCATACAGAATGGGGACCATATATAGACAGAGCTGAGAGCTCTCCATACAGAATGGGGACCATATATAGACAGAACTGAGAGCTCTCCATACAGAATGGGGACCATATATAAACAGAGCTGAGAGCTCTCCATACAGAATGGGGACCATATGGGGACCATATATAAACAGAGCTGAGAGCTCTCCATACAGAATGGGGACCATATGGGGACCATATATAAACAGAGCTGAGAGCTCTCCATACAGAATGGGGACCATATATAAACAGAGCTGAGAGCTCTCCATACAGAATGGGGACCATATGGGGACCATATATAAACAGAGCTGAGAGCTCTCCATACAGAATGGGGACCATATATAAACAGAGCTGAGAGCTCTCCATACAGAATGGGGACCAAATATAGACAGAGCTGAGAGCTCTCCATACAGAATGGGGACCATATGGGGACCATATATAAACAGAGCTGAGAGCTCTCCATACAGAATGGGGACCATATGGGGACCATATATAAACAGAGCTGAGAGCTCTCCATACAGAATGGGGACCATATATAAACAGAGCTGAGAGCTCTCCATACAGAATGGGGACCATATATAGACAGAGCTGAGAGCTCTCCATACAGAATGGGGACCATATATAAACAGAGCTGAGAGCTCTCCATACAGAATGGGGACCATATATAAATATCCCATGTTTTTTCTCTCTCCTACCCCAATCCCATGATCATTTATATCAATAATGCAATGGCAAAACATTTTATATATATTTTTTTTTACAACCCAAATTCTTTTGGTTTTCCCATTTCACTACCAGGTGTTTTATGCACATTTTATGCACAGCAGGAAGTAAAGTAATGAAGAATACATAGATAATAATGTAGAATACATAGATAAAATCATGTACAATACATAGAAAAAATAATGAACAATACATAGATAAAATAATGAACAATACATAGATAAAATAATGAACAATACATAGATAAAATAATGTACAATACATAGATAAAATAATGTACAATACATAGATAAAATAATGTACAATATTGCAATACAAGATGGCTTAGCAGTCAGGCGTCTTTGTCCTTCATCTTGTCGTATCCCATGTATATATCTTTTATCTTCGCATATCTTATTATAGTTTTCTAAACCTCAACTTCAAAATACTCTCCTGCAACCCGCCTCACCCAATGTGGTGTGGATCTGTTTCTTCTAAAGTATTTTTGTTTACCCTGGAACCAGAATCCCCCAACAGAAGCTAGCTAGCTCACTAGCTACTACCACTGCTAGCGGTCATCAGCTAACCTTTAGCTCGAAAAGCTCTCGCCAGTTTGTGCAACCTAACTCAAACCAGAGCATACTAGACCTATTTTCTCTCCATTTCCCCGGATTCCTACCGCAAGCTCTGAACTTTTTCACTTGGGTTATCGCAGCTAGCCAGCTGCAATCCGAGTGACTACTCCTGGCTAACGTCTGTCCCGAAGCAATCCCCAATTAGGCTGGAGCTAGCCGGTGCTAGGCCCATTCTCCAGCCTAGCTGAAGAGGCCCATCAGCCACTCCTGGGCTACAATACCCAGACCCCTTGTACTGCTGGTACGGGGCACGGAACCCCGACCGATCCTTCACGACTGGACTACCGACATAATCTGCTCGAGGGGGTACTCAACTGGCCCCTACGTCGCGACGTCCCCTGAATGCCCATCTGCTAGCTGTCTAGAGCATATCGGACTGTTAGCTGAATAGATCCATCGGCCAATTTCTTGGGCCACTATACCTATTTTGCCAATTGGACTTCTGCTACTCAGAACCCTACTAATCCATTACGACTGGTCTATCGACGTCACCACACGCGGAGGCTAAAACAGACTTTCCTCCATTGCAACGTCCCTCTAAGGCCCTTCTGCTAGCTTGCTAGCCCCGGCCTGCTAGGATGTCTGAATCGCTGTGTCTCCAGCCAGCCCAACCACTCACTGGACCCCTATGATCACTCGGCTACGCATGCCTCTCAATATCAATATGCCTTGTCCATTACTGTCCTGGTTAGTGATTATTGTCTTATTTCACTGTAGAGCCTCTAGCCCTGCTCAATATGCCTTAACCAACCATTTAGTTCCACCTCCCATGTATGCGGTGACATCGCCTGGTTTAAACATCTCTAGAGACTATATCTCTCTCATCATTACTCAATACTTAGGTTTACCTACAATGTACCCACATCCTACCATACCTTTGTCTGTACATTATGCCTTGAATCTATTCTATCGCGCCCAGAAACCTGCTCCTTTTACTCTCTGTTCCGAACGTACTAGACAACCAGTTCTTATAGCCTTTAGCCGTACCCTTATCCTACTCCTCCTCTGTTCCTCTGGTGATGTAAAGGTTAATAAAGGCCCTGCAGTACCTAGCTCCACTCCCACTCCCCAGGTGCTCTCATTTGTTGACTTCGGTAGCTGTAAAACCCTTGGTTTCATGCATGTTAACATCAGAAGCCTCCTCCCTAAGTTTGTTTTATTCACTGCTTTACCACACTCTGCCAACCCGGATGTCCTAGCCGTGACTGAATCCTGGCTTAGGAAGACCACCAAAAACTCTGAAATTTCCACCCCTAACTATAAAGATTGAACTGCCAAAGGGGGCGGTGTTGCAATCTACTGCAGAGATAGCCTGCGGAGTTCTGTCTTACGATCCAGGTCTGTACCCAAACAATTCAAGCTTCTACTTTTAAAAATGCACCTTTCCAAAAATAAGTCTCTCATAGACCACCCTCTGCCCCCAGCTGTGCCCTGGACACCATATGTGATTTGATTGCCCCTCATCTATATTCTGAGCTCGTGCTGCTAGGTGACCCAAACTGGGACATGCTTAACACCCCAGAAATCCTACAATCTAAGCTTGATGCCCTCAATCACATACAAATTATCAATGAACCCACCAGGTACAACCCCAAATCCGTAAACACGGGCACCCTCCTAGATATCATCCTGACCAACTTCCCCTTCAAATACACCTCTGTTGTTTTCAACCAAGATCTCAGCGATCACTGCCTCATTGCCTGCTTCCGTAATGGGTGTGCGGTCAAACGACCACCCCTCATCACTGTCAAACGCTCCCTAAAACACTTCAGCAAGCAGGCCTTTCTAATCGACCTGGCCCGGGTATCCTGGAAGGATATTGACCTCATCCTGTCAGTAGAGGATGCCTGGTTATTCTTTAAAAGTGCCTTCCTCACCATCTTAAATAAGCATGCCCCGTTCAAAAAATGTAGAGCCAGGACCAGATTTAGCCCTTGGTTCTCTCCAGACCTGACTGCCCCTGACCAGCACAAAAACATCCTGTGGCGTTCTGCATTAGCATCGAACAGCCCCTGTGATATGCAACTTTTCAGGGAAGTTAGGAACCAATATACACAGGCAGTTAGGAAAGCTAAGGGTAGCTTTTTCAAGCAGAAATTTGCATCCTGTAGCACAAACTCAAAAAAGTTCTGGGACCCTGTAAAGTCCATGGAGAATAAAATAACCTCCTCCCAGCTGCCCACTGCACTGAGGCTAGGAAACACTGTCACCACCGATGAATCCACTATAGGAAACAGCAGAGGGAACACCCCCCTATCCACATCGATGGAACAGTAGTGGAGAGGGTACCAAGTTTTAAGTTCCTCGGCATACACATCACAGACAAACTGAATTGGTCCACTCACACAGACAGCATTGTGAAGAAGGCGCAGCAGCGCCTCTTCAACCTCAGGAGGCTGAAGAAATTCGGCTTGTCACCAAAAGCACTCACAAACTTCTACAGATGCACAATCGAGAGCATCCTGGCGGGCTGTATCACCGCCTGGTACGGCAACTGCTCCGCCCTCAACCGTAAGGCTCTCCAGAGGGTAGTGAGGTCTGCACAACGCATCACCGGGGGCAAACTACCTGCCCTCCAGGACACCTACACCACCCGATGTCACAGGAAGGCCATAAAGATCATCAAGGACATCAACCACCCGAGCCACTGCCTGTTCACCCCGCTATCATCCAGAAGGCGAGGTCAGTACAGGTGCATCAAAGCTGGGACCGAGAGACTGAAAAACAGCTTCTATCTCAAGGCCATCAGACTGTTAAACAGCCACCACTAACATTGAGTGGCTGCTGCCAACACACTGACACTGACTCAACTCCAGCCACTTTAATAATGGGAATTGATGGGAAATGATGTAAATATATCACTAGCCACTTTAAACAATGCTACCTTATATAATGTTACTTACCCTACATTATTCATCGCATATGCATACGTATATACTGTACTCTATATCATCGACTGTATCCTTATGTAATACATGTATCACTAGCCACTTTAACTATGCCACTTTGTTTACATACTCATCTCATATGTATATACTGTACTCGATACCATCTACTGTATCTTGCCTATGCCGCTCTGTACCATCACTCATTCATATATCCTTATGTACATATTCTTTATCCCCTTACACTGTGTATAAGACAGTAGTTTTGGAATTGTTAGTTAGATTACTTGTTGGTTATTACTGCATTGTCGGAACTAGAAGCACAAGCATTTCGCTACACTCGCATTAACATCTGCTAATCATGTGTATGTGACAAATAAAATTTGATTTGATTTGATTTGATATAATTGAGAATTTTGTCATTGGAATTTCATAATTCCTATGTGTGTACATGAATTAAATCACTCAGTCT
The DNA here is from genome assembly GCF_013265735.2 of Oncorhynchus mykiss. NCBI lineage: Eukaryota > Metazoa > Chordata > Actinopteri > Salmoniformes > Salmonidae > Oncorhynchus > Oncorhynchus mykiss. The sequence goes on along the minus strand of NC_048567.1, from coordinate 8,273,909 downwards.
ATTTTATAAGAATTTGTAAGATTCCTATTTGTATAAAATACAAAATTAGATAATAGTACTTATTCTCTGAGCTCGCTGCTATGAAACCACGAACAACAGTTTATATACAAAATATGACGTCATAGGTTATAAAATGTCCTTCCTCCTATCGACCAAGGCAAAACAGGTTCAAAAGTTTATTCCAACCCCCTCGCTCGCTCACTCCAGACACACACTTATCAAGATTCACTTCTGGAATCTCCACCTTCATCCATCACTATTTAGAAGACATTTCCAGATAATGGAAAACCCAGGAAAACACTCTCTGCCTTATCTAAACATCCCAGAGCTAAGTTGAGTCGGTTCAACCATAGGTAACGATCCTTTCTGCTTACTTAAAACCCACAATCCATTTCCTCCCCAACCTAGCTGGAATGGTATTTATGTTTAATACCCCCTGTTTCATGCTACACAATCCCTTCCTTATGAATTAACATTATTAATCAGATATAATAAAACAGAGTAGAGTTTAATTAGTTGTAGTTCTATTTAAAATGTAGATATTGTTTAGTCATTATTCATAAAATTTCTAACAAATTTCAATAAGCATTTTTCTACAGCTGGCCATGCTTTCCACCTGGCTACCCCTACCCCGATCAATAGCCCTGCACCCACCACAGCAACTCGCCCAAGCCTTCCCATTTCTCCTTCACCCAAATCCAGATAGCAGATGTTCTGAAAGAGCTGCAAAATCTGGACCCCTACAAATCAGCCGAGCTAGACAATCTGGACCCTCTCTTTCTAAAATGATCTGCCGAAATTGTTGCAACCCCTGTCAGTAGCCTGTTCAACCTCTCTTTTGTATCGTCTGAGATTCCCAAAGATTGGAAAGCTGCCGCGGTCATCCCCCACTTCAAAGAGGAGACACTCTAAACCCAAACTGCTACAGACCTATATCTATCCTACCATGCCTTTCTAAGGTCTTCGAAAGCCAAGTTAACAAACAGATCACCGACCATTTCGAATCCCACCGTACCTTCTCCGCTATGCAATCTGGTTTCAGAGCTGGTCATGAGTGCACCTCAGCCAAGCTCAAGGTCCTAAACGATATGATAACCACCATTGATAAGAGACATTACTGTGCAGCCGTATTCATTGACCTGGTCAAGGCTTTCGACTTTGTCAATCACCACATTCTTATCGGCAGACTCAACTGCCTTGGTTTCTCAAATGATTGCCTCGCCTGGTTCACCAACTACTTCTCTGATACAGTTCAGTGTGTCAAATCGGAAGGCCTGTTGTTCCGGACCTCTGGCAGTCTCTATGCTGGTGCCACAGGGTTAAATTCTCGGGCCGACTCTCTTCTCTTTATACATCAATGATGTCGCTCTTGCTGCTGGTGATTTTCTTATCCACCTCTACGCAGACGACACCATTCTGTATACTTCTGGCCCTTCTTTGGACACTGTGTTAACTAACCTCCAGACTAGCTTCAACGCCATACATCTCTCCTTCAACTGCTCTTAAATGGCCTCCAACTGCTCTTAAATGCAAGTAAAACTAAATGTATGTTCTTCAACCGATCGCTGCCCACACCTGCCTGCCCGTCCAGCATCACAACTCTGGACGGTTCTGACTTAGAATATGTGGACAACTACAAATACCTAGGTGTCTGGTTAGACTGTAAACTTAACTTCCAGACTCACATTAAGCATCTCCAATCCAAAATTAAATCTAGAATCGGCTTCCTATTTCGCAGTAAAGCCTCCTTCACTCATGCTGCAAAACATACCCTCGAAAAACTGTACGCTCTCTTTGGCTGGCTCTCGCTTCATACTCGTCACCGAACTCCCTCTCCAGGTCATCTACAAGTCTCTGCTAGGTAAAGCCCCACCTTATCTCAGCTCACTGGTCACCATAGCAGCACCCACCCGTAGCACGCGCTCCAGCAGGTATATCTGACTGATCACCCCCAAAGCCAATTCTTCCTTTGGTCTCCTGTCCTTCCAATTCTCTGCTGCCAATAACTGGAACGAACTGCAAAAATCACTGAAGCTGGAGACTCATATCTCCCTCACTAGCTTTAAGCACCAGCTGCCAGAGCAGCTCACAGATCACTGCACCTGTACATAGCCCATCTGTAAATAGCCCATCAAACTACCTCATCCCCATACTGTATTTATTTATTTATCTTGCTCCTTTGCACCCCAGTATCTCTACTTGCACATTCATCTTCTGCACATCTACCATTCCAGTGTTTCATTTCTATATTGTAATTACTTCACCACCATGGCCTATGTATTGCCTTACCTGCCTTATCTCACCTCATTTGCACACACTGTATATGGACTTGTTTATACTGTATTATTGACTGTATGTTTGTTTTACTCCATGTGTAACTCTGTGTTGTTGTTCGTGTCGAACTGCTTTGCTTTATCTTGGCCAGGTCGCAGTTGTAAATGAGAACTTGTTCTCAACTAGCCTACCAGGTTAAATAAAGGTGAAATGTAAAATAAATAAAATATATATATTTTTTAATAATAATGTACATACATAGATAACATAATGTAGAATACATAGATAAAATGTACAATACATAGATAAAATAATGTACAATACATAGATCAAATAATGTACAATACAAAGATAAATATCGATGTCCACTCATTGTTTTTCTGCTCCCAAACTTGATTTTTTAATAAAGCTTTGGTGATTAAGATTTATTTCAAAGAGGTCTCATTTGCAAAGCCCTTTATCGATAGTCTTGACTACTTTGGAAATGCATTGGGCAGGACAAAAAAACGGCTTCATTGAGACTAATCTTGTTTTTTTAACCAAATGAAACGAAATGGCAAAAAAACATTTGTTATTGTTTTTCCTAAATACGAAATTTACGGGCACAAAAAACACATCTCTCTTGTTCCAATGCGCATATAGGCACTGCGCGTCACAGCTGGATAGGCTGCGCTACCGCTGTCAAAATCCATACCGTAACCAACCATGTTAGGACCGCAAAGTGTTTAAGGACACACATCAGATATTGCCACCCCTTCCCCCTCAGCGCAAGCGAGATCATATGAGACAGGTCAATTATAAATCCTAGCGTTAGAAAATAGAAGAGTGCCTGCTTTAACAGGTCGAAATGGCCAAGCATGTGTTTGACACCTGCACTGACTGAAAGTCAGCCCAAAACAGAGCCCATGGTGCAGCGCTTCCCATCACCTGATTTGAAAATGGGGAGAAAATGTGCGCTTGGTTCATGGAACCGGGGTTACATCTTCCTTCAAGTGTGGCTCTACCTTTTGAATGGTTCAAGCTACAAAGTATTGTGACGCCATCACTGAATATAAGACTCTCAGGAACACGTTGGCAGGGTTGGGTAATAACAGATTACATGCAATCCATTACATGTAAGGGAATACAAAAAAGGTAACTGTAAATCGTTTCGTTACCAGCAAAAATATTGTAATCAGATTACAGATACTTTTGAAAAACTAGATGATTAGTTCGAGGGTTACTTTTAAATTCAGAAAGGATGTTCGCCTTTCAAATCAGCATTGAAAAAATGCGCAAATTTAAATTTGTTCCAAAAATGTCAGACACCACCATGATGACACACCAAATGTGTTTGATGTATTGCGGGAAAAGAGCAGGAATAGGCTTTTGTAGGGTACAGTCCAAGCTGCTATCGGCATCCAAAGATTATCCAACTTGAATAAACGCTTGGAGGTAAGGATGACAGCTGCGATGTAGTTTACGGCGATACGGATATCACTTATTATTGATATCTACATAGCGCACTGCTGTTCTCTCATTTAGCTGGCTGTTCACAAATCTATATGTGTGTTTGAACCCAATAATGGTTGAATTCAATTTAAACTGCCTATCAATGCATATGCACTCTTTCAACAGCTGCATAGTGCAGATCCAAGCCTATGGAATAAAAGTGGGGCTTTTATTGCTCAATCTAATTAATGCTCATAAAAAAACGAATCCATAGACCTAATGGACACATGCTCAAACTTGCACACGTTTGATATACTTAAAGGGACAATCTGTAGTTGCGATATAAATCATATATACAGAACCAGTCAAAAGTTTGGACACACCTACTCATTCAAGTGTTTTTCTTTATTTTTACTATTTACTGTAGAATAATAGTGAAGACCTCAGAATGATGAAATAACTCATACGGAATCATGTAGTAACCAAATAATTGTTAAACAAATCCAAATATATTTTAGATTTTAGATTCTTCAAAGTAGCCACCCTTTGCCTTGATGACAGCTTTGCACACTCTTGGCAAGCATGCCATTCCATGAGCGCCGCATTTATTTTTCAACTTGAATCAATGAGCCCAATCAGTTCTCATTGACAACAAAATCATAAACAACAGAGTAGGGCTGGGTAATTAGTCCTTAGTTTGGGGGTCATGCCCAGGTAATACAATTTGGCTAATCTATACTTCCGTATTTCCAAGTCCAACCCATGAAGTAAAATGTAAAATCCAGCTATGTAAACTTTAACATTGATTTATCCTGCAATAGATGTTGTTCAATTGGTAACATAAATGTTGTCATCTTCTAATGCCTCTTAAGCAGAAAGTAATCTAAAAATAACGTAATGTAATCAGATTACGTTATTGAATTTGGGTAATTCAGAAGTTACGTTACCGATTACAATTTTGGTCAGGTAACTTGTAACTGTAACAGACTACATTTAAAAAAAAGTAACCTACCTAAAATGTCCCTTTACTATGTCCACAAGTCGTTAGCACCAAGTTGGCAAACCGGGCAATAAATCAGACTGAGGGGAAAAGATAATCAATGATGTTCTTTTCTACACAGAAAATCATACAACATGATTGCCTAATGATCTTTGGAACTTCCCAATACCTTTCTGGTGCATTTCAGTCACTTTCAAACCATTATGTCTTTAGATTTAAATACTGTCAAAAATACTGTCAGACTGATTCGTAATAGACTGTCATAGCCCAAATGAACAAATAAACAGAAACTGTGGCATAGCGATATCATCATTGTGGGAGGAAGGGAAGAGAGGGATGAGAGATGGAGGACAAGCAGTACTTTAAGAGTTCTCATGACATCTAGTGGTGAGTTTTGGATTATTTTGATCTTCACAATCAACACATCGTTAACCACGGAGCTGCAGACAGTCAGCTGCAGACAGACAGACCTGCAGACAGGCAGACAGACACACACACTGACACACATTCATCCACGAAGTCACCCTCACAAAGGTATAATAAAGTATAAATGAAATTATTTTTAGTAAAGATTTGTGTATCATGAGTTAATATTACAAGCAAGAAAGGGATATGTGTAATCTAGGTTAACATAGGTAATTATTCAGCTGCTTGACTATTAGAACGAGGAGGGGAACCGGTACGAGGAGCTCCATCCTCCCTCTTTGCAAGTTACGGGCTGAATGTCCCCTCCTCTACCGAAATTCGAAAGATGCTGAGACCTGTGAAATCATGATTTGTCCAAATAACCAGTGAGGAAAAACCCCAAAAGCAGAACTACTGCTGCTCGTTATCCTACACTTCCTGTTCAGCCTCATACAGATTCTACGGTACCAGTAGATCTGTCCATGAGAGATTAGGCTATGTGTGACATTCAATATGTAATGTTAAGTATTCCCTGATGAGTTTGTTTATGTTTGTGTTTACCACGACATCATTTCAACGTGGATAATTGGGTAATACTCGGTTGATATGATGATCAATAAGATTACAACCTATTTTCACCCACTCAAAAATACAGCCAAAAGTTTCAAATCAAATCAAAATAAAATGTTGGTCACATGCTCATATTTAGCAGATGTTATTGCAGGTGTAGCTGAATGATTGTGTTCCTAGCTCCAACAGTGCAGTAGTATCTAACAATTCACAACAACACACACAAATCTCAAATTAAAAGAACGGAATTAAGAAATATATAAATATTAAGACGAGCAATTGACCAGAACACAGTAGAATAAAGTATATACAAATGAAATGAGTAAAACAGTATGTAAACATTATTAAAGTGAACAGTGTTCCATTATTAACATGACCAGTGATTCCATGACTGTGTACATAGGGCAGCAGCCTCTGAGGTGCGGGGTTGAGTAACCGGGTGGTAGCCAGCTAGTCACAGTGACTAAGTTCAGGGCAGGGTTCTGGGTGGAGGCAGGCTAATGATGGCTATTTAACAGTCTGATTGCCTTGAGATAGAAGCTGTCTTTCAGTTTCTCTGTCCCAGCATTGATGCACCTGTACTGTTATTTTTCCTGCCAGCATAGTTGTGTTGTTTCCTACCTTCACCAGCTTGTCTGGGAGCACGACGTCAGTGCCCACTGGTTTGTTTGTTATCCAGGACTACCTGGAGGCCCTGCCACATACGTCTCGTGTCTGAGCCGTTGAATTGCGACTGCACGTCGTCTCTGTACTGTAGTTTTGCCTGATTGATTGCCTTATGGAGGGCATAACTGCACTGTTTGTATTTGAATTTCCAATGTGTTTTCACTATGCTTTCAACCATTAATATCAGAACCAAATCAATTAGGAAAATCTATTTGATTTTTGGGTGTCAGCTAAATGTGTTATCATTGCGCTTTCAACCATTTAAAAGCACAACAAAGTTCAAATGGGAATACACTGTCAGATATTTTGTTTCTTTATACAACCATGTGTTATCACTGTGTCTAATCTAACAGCACAACCAAATGACCTGGATTACAGTTGAGATTACATTAAAGTACATGGTGCAAGTTATCAATGCTATTCGAGATTCTGCTCAGTTTATTATAGTAATTGTGAAGATCTCTGCATGCTCTTGGACATGCATGCTTTCTATGATTACATAAGACATTTGTTACTGTAATCTCAAAGTGCACATGGATGTTTATGTTACTCAATACTCAAGTTGAATAAATACTGTTACATTGCAGTTATATTAGTTTGTAAGAAAGCTTTAACTTTAGGCTAGTTACTTTAAATACATTTACCTATATATTTTCCACAGCACAATAGGTTAACAAATTACATTGAAACAACATTGATTTAATCCGTTTGTAGTTATAGTAGTTTTAGCATAAGATCTAGAAAGGCTTTGCACTAAGGTTTACTAAGAAGTTGTGTCAATACCGAACTAAGAAGAAGTGACTGGCACTGTCTATTCTGTCTTACACTTACGGGACAAATTACAGGCCAAATACAACAGACAGACACACGTCAGACAAATTTGACAAAAAGAGAGAGTAGGAAAACCTGTGTTTATTCACAACAGTAAGACTTAGTTATAAAATGACTTATTTGACATATAGAAAAGCAAAATGACATAGAAAAGCATCCATCTCTGCTTCTCTTTCTCCTTGTCCTGTCCTCCCTCACTTCTTAGCAGCAACCTTTTGGGTGTGGAGCTGGTAGAGCTGTTCACAGGCGATGGAGAGGCCCACCACCAGAGAGACAAACTCCTCAAAGTTCACCTTCCCATCACCATTCTGGTCCAGATCCTTCATGATCTTGTCTATAGCGGCTGGGTCCTTCTGGGACTGAGAGGGAAGGAGAGAAGGAAAGAATGACTAAGAGAGAGAGATGGGAGGAGGGGACTTTGGATACCTCTTTAATAAAGTGAGAGAGAGAAATCAGAAGGAGAGGGAAAGTGGGTGAGATGAGCAACAGAGAGAAAGTGTAAAGGGACATAAAAGAGAGAGAGGGGGATGCCTGTGTTACCTTCAGGAAGCTGCCCAGTTCTGTCTGCATCAGCTCTTTCAGCTCCTTCTTGCTCAGTGTGTTGCCGTCACCATCCTTTTCAGCATAGCGATGGAACACCATGATCAGGGACTCCATGGAACGCTCCAACTCAGACGGCATGGCTGCAGATATTGACACACTGAGGAGGGGAGAGAGATTTTGTCATTTAGGGTGGGTGTACTACTGTATCTAAGTTCACTTACACACTGGAGATCCTGCAACAGCCAGGCTGCTGGTTCAAACCCAACTCAGGCCAGTTCCATTAAATCACTACTTCATAGCTCTATTAGACATATAATATAGCCCACCCCCACAATTAGTCTTTAATGCAAACAAACAATGCACTTTTAGAGAGGATAGGAGTTGGCCTTCTTTGGCTCTGTAATCACATTCCTTGGCTGCTGCAAAGTTGTTCCACCCCTTATCACACATTCCCTCTAATGTCGACCCCTCTTTCTTTTAGTGCCCACCCCATTTCTTTGGGAACAGCCAACATATCTAGCTGTGTAGACTGTCCTTTAAACTCTGGTTTTGCAACAGTTCAGTGTAAATAAATCAGCCTGATGATAATTGGTGAGTAATGCCTATAAATGACATGAACCGGCTGAGAAAAACGTTTGTAGGTCTAACAGAGTTCTAAAACAAAAACATTATAGCCTACAAATGAAACATGAAAAGGTTTAGGTATAGATAGACTACATTATGTCAATCAGTAAATAGTATGGCCCATCAAACTGCATACCAAACCATATAATAGCTTATTTTTTAATCAAAGCAAGCAAAGACTGTTTGTTTGCCATTGACGAGACAGATCATTAGCTAGGCACACTATATAAACCCGAAACAGTTATTAAAGTTGTTTGAGACCTGTTTATTACAGTAGATAACCTACTCCGTTAAACGATGGACGCTACTGTATAGAAAAAGCGAAAAACTGTTACTTACCGAACTGAGTGCTGCTGGAGAACAGGGTGGGGAAGTATCAAACTGCGCAAGAGCTACAAGAATTTAAAGCGAGCATGCAACGCCCCTCTGATTGTGTGTTTTAGCCTGTGTATCCAAGAGACGATGTCTGAGAGCCTGTTCTCAGAGCATTTCGTATTATTCTTTATGTAAATCAGAGGCACTCAATTTTGTATATGTTACGTTTCGTAAGGTATGTATTAAATTGTCGCAGACATCCCATTTCGTATAATATGTGACGAATTATAATTCGTATAATATGTTTCGAATTTGCAAAATGTACAATATGACAAGCATTTTGCTACATCCGCAATAACATCTGCTAAATATACTGAAAAAAATATATATAAACGCAATATGCAACAATTTCAAAGATTTTACTGAGTTATAGTTCATATAAGGAAATCAGTCAATCGAAATATATTCATGGATTCACATGACTGGGCAGCGGTGCAAAGTCTCCAAGGTCAATCTAAGTCATTGGCTTTGAGACTGTCCTGAATGCGTGCATTTAACTAGCACAAGCAGATACAAATAAAAAGCAACACAATCTCCAAAAGATCGTTCAATCTCCAAAATTCAAATTGGTAAACTGCAATGCACTATGCACACCACAGGAGGCTGCTGATGGAAAGATGGCTCATAATAATGGCCGGAACAAGACCCTCTTTTGGGTCTTGTGTTACATAGTGTCATGTCTTTGGCTATGCCGGATTAAGTGATATGACATGCTATTCTATAAAATTATTTCTCTGTAATTACTATTACCTGGTTGAGCTAATCATGTAAATGTAATTAACTAGAGAGTTGGGCACCACAAAATATTTATAGAGCTGTTATCTTCCCAATAAACTCTTAAAGACCTAGTAATATTTTACATCAATAGCAGTCAATATTAATCGTCACCTGAATTCAGTCTCATCTGAAAGTTGTAAATTCTTTTATCTGCACGAACCCTGGACGAACAAAACTGTGTTTAATTATTTATTTACTAAATACCTAACTAATCACACAGAATTACACATACACAATTAATCATAACTTGATTACAAATTGCGTCATAAAGGAAAACGTCCCTGGCGGGAGGAACAGATATGACAGCTTGTTACACAAAGGAAAAGGGTTGGGTTTGTGTGAAAGAGCGGAAAAACTGAGGGACACAGGGAGAAGCTGTGCTATCGTAAATACAGTATTTTATGCATTCTAAATTACCGCCTATTTGGAAAAGGAAAATGCAATAAATATTTACTCTGAGCTGCGCTTCAGTAGGTTGGTGGTAGATGGAAGACCGTGTTGCCAAACCGAGTCCTTTGACCTTTGAAGAATGTCTCTGGTGGTCACTTGGATAAGTTGTAGAAACGCCGTTGTGCGATAGACGGGATACTGTGTCTGTTCCTTCCTAACCCTCGTTTGCAGCTGCGGTTGCTAACTCAACGGCTAGGAGGTATCACTTCTGTCGTGAATAAGAGTTCAAAGTTCATACCATTCGCAACCAAAGCTCACGGTGATGTTGGCTTCGTTCTGTAGTTATTATCTGAACCATTCTGACATCGGACCGTCGTCCTACATTCCCGGAACAGGAAGTTATGTTGTCGTCAAGGGCTTATATAGGAAGGGAGAGGAGGGCGTGTTTGAAAAGTTTTAAAGCCCATGTCCCTTCACAGGGCGGGCCACTGATTGAGCAGCCCTATCTTATGAAAAACCAAATCTCACATTTTAGAAGCTAAAATCACATTTCATCCCATCACAAATAATTTAATATTCAAACGTTTAAATTGAACAACAGTTCCACGTGAATCCAATAACTCTGATGTGTAGACTTTCCACTGTAGAGTTTATGTCATCTTATCATTGATGAGAATGTCTCAGATGACAACCGAACTGACATCATATTCATTAAGTACCACCGCATATGTTCAATTGGTCGGATTACCCGAATATAGTTAATTTCCCCCCACCTACTGATGTTCCCCGAATCTCTGTGTTAATCAAGGGTTTTGCAAATGTAACCTCAGTAGGGTAGAGAGAGGAAAAAGGGGGGAAGAGGTATTTATGACTGTCATAAACCAACCCCCCAGGCCAACGTCATGACAATAGTATAATTAACCTCTTTCTATAAACATATATTATTTGCATCTTCTACTTTCTTTCATTCTGCATATAAACAATATATGATTTATTGTCACATACACCAGATAGGTGCAGTGAAATGTATTGTTTTACAGGGTCAGCCATAGTAGTACGCCGCCCCTGGAGCAAATTAGGGTTAAGTGCCTTGCTCAAGGGCACACCGTCAAATTGTCTGTGGATCTTTCCATGGGTCTGTGGTTGGAGGGTGGGTCTGCTGGTTCTCTCTGGATCTCTCCATGTGTCTGTGGTAGGAGGGTGGGACTGCTGGTTCTCTCTGCATCTCTCCATGTACCTGCAGTTGGAGGGTTGGGTCTGAGGGTCACATCTCTGGTGGCTGTCACTCTTGCCAGAGAAGCCAGGAGGCCACATCATCTCTCTCCTCCTTTCACCATGGCTGGGCTGGAGTAGCAGCTGAAGGGGACATCTCCTTTTTCCTGCTCCACCTAGGTCGGCTGCTTCTCTCTCTGGAGCAAGAGGGACACTAGCCTTCTAAGGGGCCTACATGTTTGGCTCCCACCAGTCCAACACCAGGTAAGACTGTATGTTCTTCAGCTCCAGGCAGTCTTTGACAGACTGGTCCCTTATTGGTCCACAGAGGACATGCCGTCTTCAGGGATCTCACCACACTTGAAGGCCCAGGTGAACTCTTCTCCTTGTTCACAATGTGGACAACTGAGGGCAACCATCTTGGGCAAAGCTGAATATTTTCTATGTTGTCAAAGGAAGACCTAACCTCTCCCTGCCAACATGTTTCAAGAAGACCATCATAGTCCCTGTGCCCAAGAACACCTGCCTAAATGACTACCGACCCGTAGCACTCACATCTGTAGCCATGAAGTGCTTTGAAAGGCTGGCATGGCTCACATCAACACCATTATCCCAGAAACCCTAGACCCACTCCAATTTGCCTACAGATCCACAGATGACGCAATTTCAATCGCACTCCACACTGCCCTTTTCCACCTGGACAAAAGGAACACCTACTTGAAAATGCTATTTATTGACTACAGCTCAGCATTCAACACCCTTGTGCCCTCATAGCTCATCACTAAGATAAGGACCCTGGGACTAAACACCTCACTCTGCAACTGGATACTGGACTTCCTGACGGGCCGCCTCCAGGTGGTAAGGGTAGGTCACAACACATCTGCCACACTGATCCTTAACACGGGGGCACCTTAGGGGTGCATGCTCAGTCCCCTTCTGTACTCACTGTTCACCCATGACTACAAGGCCAAGAACGACTCCAACACCATCACTAAGTTTGCCGACGAGTTGAAGGACTTCCGGCAATGGCGAAGCTCTGTCAAGACGCTTCGCCATTGTGTAGTCTGTGTAGTGTCCTCGAACTTTCGAACAATTTTAAGGCATTTTGACACGGTTTAACTGTTCGTTAATAGTGAGAAGTTGGAAGTTAAAACATCTATTGTATCGCCAAAGCAAAATATGTCAATATGCATGGAAAAGTGCCCCTCTCTAACAGCCCTTCTTCGGCCTCGGCGGATGCTAGCTCGGAAGAAACACCAGCATGGTTCAGAATGGAGATGGACAAGGGTATAACAAAAATCCAAGAGACAGTTTCTGAACGCCTCAGCAAAATTGATGTACTGGTCGATAAACTCCACCAAGACAATAAAGTCACAAAGGGACAAGTGACAAAGTTAGAAAAAGACCATGCTGACCACCAGGCTGCCATTCTGGACGTCTGCGAGGAAGTGGACCAAAAATACAAGAAGTTGGAAGACGCCATCTCTAAACTCGAGGAGAAATTAGATTATTATGAAAATGTCCAAAGGCGCTCGAATTTGAGACTTTAAGGTTTACCGGAGGCCGTGGAGGGAAGAGACGTGATCTCCTTTCTACAGGAATGGATTCCCAAAATTCTGGATCTACCCCCTCCCGAGCACCCACTGGAGATTGAGAGGGCTCGTCGCACCCTACGGAGGCAGCTGCCTGGCCAGATTGCACACAGGGCTTTTGTCATAAAATGTCTACGGTATCAGGACACTGTTCGCATCCTCTCTGCTGCCCGAGCAAAGGGAGAGCTCAAGTACGGAGATGCCAGAATCATGATCTTTCCGGATCTTTCTCCCTCACTACACAAGAGGAGGATGGCTTTCTCCCCACTGAAGAGATTTCTGCATCATGCTGGCTTGGCATACGGCCTGCACTACCCAGCGACTTTGTGGATCGAAACCAAGAATGGTGAGCGCACATTTGACTCTGTGAAGATGGCTGAAACATACATGAGAAAAGCACTTCCTGACTTGTTCACGTCTACTACACCCCGAGGAACTGTCTTTCACGTCTACTACACCCTGAGGAACTGTCTTTTGAACTTGGACACAGTGGATAGTGAACCGTTAGTACATGAGGAAACAACGAAATTACTCATATGATCGACTGGCTGGCTGGCTGGATGTTTAGTGTGATAATGACTGGTGAGGTAAAGTTGCATCATAGCTAATGTTGGCTGTGCAATTTAGCCAGCTCGCTAAGTTTACAAGGGTGTAGCTATAGCTACTATACATCCTCACTATGCCAGGTAGTTACATTTTTGCTGTATACTTTTATTTTACGCAGAGAGTTTTGTTTGGTTAAATAGTTATGTGGCTTTTGACTGGGTTTCAAGCCTAACTATGTTGTTTATATTACTTCAGGGTATTTTAGCTACTATTACGTTTGCTGGCCTGTTTATTGTTAGAGATGTATGCTGGCGTTAGTGATACCAAGACAGGGATAAGCTACTCACTGGCTGGCCGCATAATTGCCAGCTAGCTGATAGCTTCACACTTGTGTATGTGCATACATGTGTGAATATATACCATTTTGGGGGGAGGATGAACTCAGGAGGATGGGGATTGTTTAATACTTGTCCCTATTTTATATTTGAGAGATGATAGTTATCGTCTGGTAAAGGTCTTCATTTATACATCATAGTTTGATGTCTTTAATCCTGACCTGCTGGGGTGCGTTTGTGGTCATCGCTTTTGTCGCCGAGCGGCACAGGTTTCAGGGCGCTTTGGGGAATGCCGATTGGTTGACATTTGGGTGTGCGGGTAGGCTCGGTTGGTGACTATGAACGCACCCAAGTTGATTTTTTATTATTATTTTAAATTTTTTTGAGACATGCTCAAGTGGGGCTAAATATTTTGGTCAATATTGTTGTAATCAAATTGTATTTTGTTACCTGACTAACAATGTTTTCATGCTACAAGGAACAGTCAATGTACTTCTAATTTCATATACATATAATTTAGAATTAACCTAATTTGAGTGGTGCTCTGTATAGCAGGTACATCTAGCTTAAAGACTAGCTTCTAAGGATATGGGTTCTTTAACTCCCTCAGTTGGGGAGGGGGTTGGGTGGGTTTGTGGTAGGGCCACGAGATGTTTACTACTTTACACTTTCATAATATCATTTTGTACACATTGTGTCACATTCTGACCTTAGTTCCTTTTTTATGTCTTTATTTTAGTTGGTCAGGGTGTGAGTTGGGGTGGGCATTCTATGTTGTTTTTCTATGTTTTGTTCTGTTGTTATATGTCTATGTGTTTGGCCTAGTATGGTTCTCAATCAGAGGCAGGTGTCAGTCGTTGTCTCTGATTGGGAGCCATATTTAGGTAGCCTGTTTTCTATTGTGTTTTGTGGGTGGTTGTATCCTGTGTTAGTGGTTTCACCATACGGGACTGTGTCGGTTGTTTGTACTGTTGTTATTTTGTTCAGTGTTCTGTTGATTTATTAAATATATCATTATGGACACTTACCACACTGCACATTGGTCTGATCCTTGCTACTCCTCTAAAGAAGAGGAATTCCGTTACACATTGTATTTACTCAAAGCTATTTTGTTTCTTTCCTTTTCCCTGTTAATTATTTTCTTTAAAGATGTCGGCACCAAATAACTATACATTTATGACACTTAACATTAGGGGTACTAAATGCCCAGTCATTTAACATTAGGGGTACTAAATGCCCAGTCAAGCACAAACGCATTCTGAATTATCTCAAGCAGCATAAGGTTGATATAGCTCTTCAGGAGAAACCTGACGGACTCTGAGCATGATACACTGAAGAGAGAGTGGGTGGGTCAAGTATACTATTCATCTTTCACCTCTCGAGCAAGAGGGGTGGCCATACTCATTAATAAGCATTGCCCCTTTCAGATACAATCTCAGATTAAAGACAAAGGGGGTAGGTTTGTGATCATTCAAGGTTTCATTAACAATGAGTCCATTACCATCGTGAATGTGTATGGGCCTAACCATGATGATCCTACATTATACCAAGACATCTTTTTGAAGTTAACGTGCACATCATCAGAGATTTTAATGGCAGGGGATTTTAACTTGGTACTGGACCCTTCCAGTGATAGATCTTCCTCTAATAGTATCAGCCTCACACAGACAGCATCGTGAAGAAGGCGCAGCAGCGCCTCTTCAACCTCAGGAGGCTGAAGAAATTCGGCTTGTCACCAAAAGCACTCACAAACTTCTACAGATGCACAATCGAGAGCATCCTGGCGGGCTGTATCACCGCCTGGTATGGCAACTGCACCGCCCTCAACCGTAAGGCTCTCCAGAGGGTAGTGAGGTCTGCACAACGCATCACCGGGGGCAAACTACCTGCCCTCCAGGACACCTACACCACCCGATGTCACAGGAAGGCCATAAAGATCATCAAGGACATCAACCACCCGAGCCACTGCCTGTTCACCCCGCTATCATCCAGAAGGCGAGGTCAGTACAGGTGCATCAAAGCTGGGACCGAGAGACTGAAAAACAGCTTCTATCTCAAGGCCATCAGACTATTAAACAGCCACCACTAACACTGAGTGGCTGCTGCCAACACACTGACACTGACTCAACTCCAGCCACTTTAATAATGGGAATTGATGGGAAATTATGTAAATATATCACTAGCCACTTTAAACAATGCTACCTTATATAAATGTTACTTACCCTACATTATTCATCTCATATGCATACGTATATACTGTACTCTATATCATCGACGGTATCCTTATGTAATACATGTATCACTAGCCACTTTATACTATACTATGCCACTTTGTTTACATACTCATCTCATTTGTACATACTGTACCCGATACCATCTACTGTATCTTGCCTATGCCGCTCTGTACCATCACTCATTCATATATCCTTATGTACATATTCTTTATCCCCTTACACTGTGTACAAGACAGTAGTTTTGGAATTGTTAGTTAGATTACTTGTTATTACTGCATTGTCGGAACTAGAAGCACAAGCATTTCGCTACACTCGCATTAACATCTGCTAACCATGTGTATGTGACAAATAAAATTTGATTTGATTTGATTTGATTTGATTTGATTTGATTTGAAATGTTAAAAGCAGAAATTAAACACTTTGGACTTGTAGATTTATGGAGATTTCACAACCAAAAGGTTAAAGAATACTCATTTTACTCCCCTGTCCATGACAGTTACTCTAGAATGGACTTATTTCTTATTCCTGCAGCCAAGGGAAGTTTAACTACTGGGTGTAAGTACTTACCAAGATGTATATCAGATCATTCTGCCCTGCTGGCTTCAGTCAGTAGAGCACAGCCACCCTCAAGAAGATGGAGGTTTGGCACATACTTACTAAATAATCCCACATTTGTAACATTTCTGAACACCTAATTGTATGGGAAGCTCTCCTTGCATATCTGAGGGGTCAAATCATATCCTTTAGTTCAGGTGCTCGTAAGATGTATAAGGCTCAAGTAAATTAGTTGGAGAATGAAATCAGAGATCTGGAAAGTGAACAGTGTAACATTTGACGACTCAACTCTACAAAAATTAGACTCAAAGCGATTGGAATTTACCCCCCTGGTGACCTATAAAGCGGAGATAAAAACGACAAAACTACTACGAACATGGAGATAAAGCAGGACAGTTGCTTGCTTGGCAGATAAGACGAGAGGATGCTAGTAGAGTTATTAGCTCTATTAAACTACCCAATAACAGTTGTTCACAGTCCTGAGGAAATTAATCTAGTCTTCAGGGAGTTTTATGAAACATTGTACAAGTCTGAAGGGGATGCCCCTGCCACAATGCATGAGTTATTGAACAAACTCAATGTACAAACTTTAACTGATGAGGATAGAGATCACTTGGAGAAAGAGATTACATCAGAGGAAATTAGGGAATCCATTTTCAACACTGCTGGGGGAAAATCACCAGGGTTAGCCGGATTCCCTATTCAAATCAAATCAAAATCAAATCAAATTTATTTATATAGCCCTTCAGCTGATATCTCAAAGTGCTGTACAGAAACCCAGCCTAAAACCCCAAACATCAAGCAATGCAGGTGTAGTAATTCCTTTTACCCAAACTAATTGAGCCTTTTTGCAGTATGTTTAATTATGCCATAGAGACAGAAAAACTCCCAGACACACTTGAAAAGGCGCAGTTGATCACAGTTTTGTTAAAACCTGGGAAAGATCCTCTGCTTTGTGGGTCGTATAGACCAATATCTCTATTGAACACTTCATATAACATTCTTGTGAAACTCATCGCTCTTAGACTGGATAAGGTTCTTCCGGACTTGGTTGATATGGACCAAACAGGCTTTGCAAGAAACCGCTCATCTTCTGATAATATCAGACGGTTTTTTTATATTATGCATTATGTAGAGAATGACCAAGAATCTGTAGTGCCGGCTTCATCAGATGCGGAAAAAGCTTTTGACCGCATAGAATGGAACTACCTGTTTGAAATTTTACAGAGGATGAATATTGGAGCTAAGTACGTTGGTCTGATTAGATTACTGTACAAATGTCCGGCAGCTCAGGTCCTGACTAATGGAAACATTTCCTCACAGATCTCTCTATCACGTGGCACAAGACAGGGTTGTCCCGCTAGTCCTCTCCTTTTTTCTTTGGCTATAGAGCCACTGGCAGAAGGTTTCAGATCTCATCCATCCATCCATGGTGTTCGTATAGGTGGGCCTGAACATCTGGTCTCGCTATATGCCGATGACATTTTGCTTTACCTCACTAAACCAGACATTTCACTCCGAGCATTAGTTGACATCCTGAAAGAATATGGGACCTTTTCAGGATATAAAATAAACCCATTGAAGAGTATAATTATGCCTTTTAACAGCGCAGCTATGCAGAACCCAATCTTAGACCAGACATTTTCTTGGAAACAACAGAAAATGACATATCTTGGATTGCAAATTCCCTCTGAAATTATTAAGACATATCAACTGAACTATACTCCACTTCTCAAAAAGGTTGGGGAAGAATTGGATAGATGGCGGGATTTACCAATTTCTCTTATTGGGCGGGTCAATTGTGTAAAAATGAATACATGACCAAAATTCTTGTACCTTTTTCAAACCCTGCCCTTTCCTATTCCCAAACAACTTAATAGGAAGGTGTCTTCATTTCTGTGGAAAGGGAAACCCCCCAGAGTGAAACTCACAACTTTATGCGAACCATACTCAGGAGGAGGACTTAGTCTACCTGACTTCCAGTTGTATTACTGGGCATCTCAGTTAAGGGCTGTGTGGGTATGGCAAAATATATCAACAAGTTCACCCTCTTGGAGACAGAGGAGTGTCTGACCCCTGCTACATTGGCATCTATACCTTATATTAGCCAACCTAAAGCTTTGCTAGGTCTCATAAACAACCCTTTCATAAAAAACACTTTAAATCTATGGATTGAAGTCTGTAAACAAACAGAAGGGCTTATATCTATATATGAACAAACACCTTTCTATAATAACCCCATTTGCCCAAAGCCCTGAGAGATGGTTTTACATTTTCTTGGTTCAACAAAGGAATTAAAACATTTGGTAATCTCTATAGAGAAGGTGAACTACTATCCTTTCAACAACTGGCAGTTACCTCCAACTCATTTCTTCAAGTTCCTACAGGTTAGGCATTACATTGCCACTCAGCAGGGAGGTAGGATTCAGCCCATGAGTAAACCTAAAACTGATAAACTATGTCTGGAAAGGAAGGGGATTAAAGGTTTCATTTCCTTTTTTTTTTTTTTTTTTTTCTAAAAGCCTTAAAAATGTTGTCCAGCTGTTTGCGGATTCTAGAAATACGCTGGGAATATTTTAAGAGACACTGTAATACATGTACGTAGCCTACTCTATGAGCACAGTGTGTCCTTTCTGGTGGAAGTTCACATTTCAGAGTAGGCTTGGTTTTCTGGGATATACAGTACCAGTCTAAAGTCTGGACACGTACTCATTCCAGGGTTTTTATTTGTACTATTTTCCACATTGTAGAATAATAGTGTAGACACCGAAACCATGAAATAACACATGGAGTCATGTAGTAACCAAAGCTGTCATCAAGCCAAAGGGTGGCTACTTTGAATTATCAATTTTTTCATATTTTGATTTGTTTAACACTTTTTTGGTTACTACATGATTCCATGTGTTATTTCATAGTTTTGATGTCTTCACTATTATTCTACAATGTAGAAAATAGCAAAAATAAAGAAAACGCCTTGAATTAGGTGTGTCCAAACTTTTGACGGATACATTTATATTTGGGTAAATCTTGTTAGGAGTAGACAGTTCGGTCAGAGTTCATAATGTAACAATTATTTGGACGCTTATGATTTTTTGGCCTACATTCCACATTGACCATCAGATCTTCATCAGACCCATTTCCAAAAATTAAGTTGTTTGTACTTTCAAATAATATTCCTTTCATCAAAAATCCATTGTGTACACTGGTGTGCTACAACTTTGAGTTAAAGCATCTTAGTACATGGCTGCTCTGTAAAAGGGATGTCAGATGTGTGTGTACCTGGAGCTATGAGGGGAACTTTGCCCATAGCAGCACTGAAGCGACAGTGCTTACCTTGACTTGTCTGTTTCAAGTAGCTTAAACCAAGAAAAATCTAGAGACAGACACTATTTTCAATGGGTTTTAATTACAAATTCATTAACAACAAAGTTTTTATACCAAAACAAAAAGGACATCAATCAAAAATATGGATCTGTAGACAAGCATGTGCTGAGTACATGGGGATGATGTAGGGAATGTAGAGACATGATTCAGGCTAGATCCCAAACTGCTTCCTTTCCTCCACCCCAGGCCTCATGACTGCTGAGAACAGTGTATGGATGGGCTGGGTAGGTCTCAGGTTTCCTATACTGCTGAGAACAGTGTATGGATGGGCTGGGTAGGTCTCAGGTTATCTATACTGCTGAGAACAGTGTATGGATGGGCTGGGTTGGTCTCAGGTTATCTATACTGCTGAGAACAGTGTATGGATGGGCTGGGTTAGTCTCAGGTTATCTATACTGCTGAGAACAGTGTATGGATGGGCTGGGTTGGTCTCAGGTTATCTATACTGCTGAGAACAGTGTATGGATGGGCTGGGTTGGTCTCAGGTTATCTATACTGCTGAGAACAGTGTATGGATGGGCTGGGTTGGTCTCAGGTTATCTATACTGCTGAGAACAGTGTATGGATGGGCTGGGTTGGTCTCAGGTTATCTATACTGCTGAGAGGTGTCCAGTCCTTGGAGATCAGTGATCATAGAGTTAAGAAGTCAAGGAAAATATCTAAGAATGCTGGTTGGCTCGACCTACAAAAAGGAAACTGGGGTACACTGTCATTGGCTAACCTACACCATTTCTCCCTTGCCTGGTTAGCCGTTGTAGTGGATGCTGATTGGATGACGGTATTAGTGACTTAGTTCTTTTTCTTGCCCTTGCTGGCAGCCTTGGCTGGCATTACCGTGGGAACGGCTGCCTGGTACAGAGCAGCAGACACTTTGTTGATGTAGTAGAGGGCGAACAGAGAGAATATCAGACTGGAGAGAGAACAAAATGAAACAGTCAGCACAGCACGATATGGTTTGAGAAAAAAAACTTAAACTTCACCCCAAGTTCATTGATAATAGTAGTACTGTTATCATAATCACTACTATTCCTTTTTTCCTAAAGATTTTATTTGATCAACAATACAAAAACACAAGCAAACGACGACATCATACAAACATCAACTACATCAGTCCTGCCCAGACACACCAGCCCTCACCCCCTTATCTCCAGGGCCCGCATCACTTTCTGCCACATGACCTCAAACAGCACACATTTGTTTCTCTCCATCACCTGCTCACTTTCCATTTTTAGATGTAAAGCATTTGACCCTTCCATCGCGTGAACGACAGATGATTGGTTGATTTCCAGTTGTATATGTTTTTTTTTTTAAAGATGATTGATGAGAAAAGTGTTGTCCTACCCATCGGGTATCTCACTGCACCCTCATATGTCATGTCTTTAAATACGCAGACAGACTCATTAAAAGCTAATTTACATTGTAATACTTCTGAGCCATCTTTCCAACTCCACCCATAACTTTTGGATTTTATAACATTTCCAGAAGGTCATGAATTATTGAGTCATTAGTAGTTTTACACTTTAGACATCTCTGCTGTTGTCCTGTAGAATTTGTGAATTTTGTCTCTTGTATAATACATTTAATACATGAATTTATACTGGATTAAGCATACATTTTTGTTAACTGTAATGTCGTTAGTTATGATCCAACATTACTTCCATCTTGTGCCAATATCAGTTATTTTTTAATCTTGGTTCCAATAGTTTCTATTTTTTTCTAAGAGATTGTCAGTTGGATAGGCTCTCTGCTATTCCATAAGTCCTTCATGTCATCACTGAGTTCAGTTGTTAAGAGAGTTTCTGTGTGTGGTGTGCCTAGGTTTGTCAGTAGTCTGGGAGTTTGTACTTACCATGTGGTGACACACACACGGTGCACCAGCCCAGAGGCAAACAGAGAGAGGCACAGGCACACCAGGACTGGTGGACAGGAGAGAAATGAACACCCGTTAAAACAGGACCGAGTGGGTGCTGAACCGCTACACTATTCAGATGCACCCATACTCATGACAAGAGGCTCAGTGAATGTGTGTGAAACACAGGAAATAGATTATGTGCATCACTCTGTAGTTGTGAAGACAGACTTACTCTCTGGGAAGATCTTGACCTGGAATCCCTTGCCGAAGATGAGGTTTTCCAGGTTACTGAAGGCCTGGTTGGAGAAAGGGTTAAGGAGGGAAACACATAGTGGGAGAGAAGAGACAATTGAAATGGCTTCCAATACTCTACTCAGCAAACTGGATGCAGTTTATCACAGTGCCATCCGCTTTGTTACTAAAGCACCTTATACCACCCACCACTGCGACCTGTATGCTCTAATCGGCTGGCCCTCGCTACATATTCGTCGCCAGATCCACTGGCTCCAGGTCATCTACAAGTCCATGCTAGGTAAAGTTCCGCCTTATCTGAATTCACGATGGCAACACCCACTCGTAGCACGCACTCCAGCAGGTGTATCTCACTGATCATCCCTAAAGCAAACACCTCATTTGGCCGCCTTTCCTTCCAGTTCTCTGCTGCCTGTGACTGGAACGAATTGCAAAAATCGTTGAAGTTGGAGACTTATCTCTCTCACCAACTTTAAACATCTGCTATCTGAGCAGCTAACTGATCGCTGCAGCTGTACATAGTCCATCGGTAAATAGCCCACTCAATTTACCTACCTCATCCCCATACTGTTTTTATTTATTTACTTTTCTGCTCTTTTGCACACCAATATCTCTACCTGTACATGACCATCTGATCATTTATCACTCCAGTGTTAATCTGCAAAATTGTAACTATTCGCCTACCTCCTCATGCCCTTTGCACACAATGTAAATAGACTTTTTTTCTACTGTGTAATTGACTTGTTTACTGTTTACTCCATGTGTAACTCTGTGTTGTCTGCTCACACTGCTATGCTTTATCTTGGCCAGGTCGCAGTTGTAAATGAGAACTTGTTCTCAACTAGCCTACCTGGTTAAATAAAGGTGAAATAAAATAAACACCTAATGTGGTGGTTTTATTAGACCTTTAGACATTCAGTGATCCTTACTGTATTTATTTATCCCCTTACTGTATTTATTTATCTTGCTCCTTTGCACCCCAGTATCTCTACTTGCACATTAATCACTCCAGTGTTTAATTGGTATATTGTAATTAGCTCACCACCATGGCCTATTTATTGACTTACCTTCCTTATCTTACCTCATTTGCACACACTGTATAGACATTTTGTCCACTGTATTAGACTGTATGTTTGTTTATTCCATGTGTAACTCTGTGTTGTTGTATGTGTCAAACTGCTTTGCTTTATCTTGGCCAGGTCTCACTTGTAAATGAGAACTTGTTCTCAACTAGCCTACCTGGTTAAATAAAGGTGAAATAAAAATATGAATAAACCCTGCCACCATGACAGTACTGCATGTGGACTATAGAACCAACCAAATGACTGTCTGCTTCCATCACTTGGGAACTCAAGGGAGCACAGAACATAAACAAAAGATTTTAGCTGTCTCGCTTTACAATAAGCTTACTCTAACAAGTTTACAACCCTAAGCCTGCAGTGCTGCTATGTTGTGGTGTGTTTTGGTGCAAGGAGGATACTGTGAGGGAGCAGATGAAGAGGACAGAGCCCAAGAAGCCTCCCAGGATGGTGAGCAACTCTGTAGAGCCCAGCTGCCTGCTGAACATCTGCATCCCAGCAAACACCAACACAGAGAACAGACTGGACAGAACCAGGGATGTGCCTGTGTTCACCGCTGGAGGGAGGGGAGAGGCAGATTACACATAGTTTGTGACAGTAGTAGAACAATCATCTAAGGGACTGCAGCTGGACTGAATTATTCTAACATAATAATATCAACAATTGGGTTTATATTTCATCTTTGAGTGACAGAAACATAAAATAACTAGCCTATTTCACTGTATCCTAACAGCAATCTTTACGCCACGTCAGTGTACACTCTTGAAAGATTCCGTGTGGAAACACCCTCTCTCGAATAATGAAAATACCTAACTAGGTAGCTACAAGAACACTTTATCATACATTTTGACAACACAGCCTACCTACCGTTAAACTGAAGAAATATACATTGTTGGCAAGTGTATTCTGCACAAAATAGCTACGTAACTAACAAAGTTAGCAATGAATGGCAAGTCTACCGTTACACAACTAGCTATCGTTAGCTAGATACCTTTACGTTTTCTATCCCTCAATACTTATTTTCAACGCACAAACATAGATCAAAATTAAACAGTAACGTTAGCCTTGCAGAACTTACCCATGTTTTGATATTTAATCAATAATTACGTTTTTGACACAGAAGATCATGCGTTTTCGATATCCTTTCAAAACACAGGCAGCTCCAGGAACAAACTTCGTTTTTGCTACCCGGAACCTATGAGAGGTTGCACACGTAGGAGTCGAACGTGAAGTGCCAATCAGATTCTAGCAACGCAAAACGTGCGTCAAGACTGACACACCCACTGCACACATTTTTCAAGGGGTGTTTATGAAATAAATACTAGATTACACAGGTAAAATACTTTTAATAGTAATTTTTTTGGACATATCTGATGGTAGCTACACCCCTATATCACCACATTTTAGATTCATTTAAAAAGCATATAAAAAAAAAAAAGAAATGGTTTACAAGTGACTCTACAATGAAATGAAAAACAAACTGGGATAGCTTCAGCTTGATAAAACATATATTTTTTAGGTAAACGTTTTAGAAAGGTGGTACTAAAATCCTATTAACAGGACCATTTAGCATGGTGAAGAGAAAGATGGTTACTTGTGTCTATACATTCAGCGTAGCAATTAGGATCAATACGCTGGAGTTTTTAGAAATCGTCCTCTCTGCCTTGGTACATACAGTAGCTCTGTTTCCATCTACAACGTCCACAATCCTGAAACACAGACCACAGCTTAAAATTAAAATAATCGGACTATTGATGGATAGATAAAGGCTGTGTCAAAAGTCAGAAGGCCAGATTCGAACCTATGCTGTCACCGTATCGGATGCTGCAGCTTAGACCACCCACATCTTAACCAGCTCTGTTGTCTTTATCACTACGATCACCATCCAGCATCACTAACATCAACTCTGTCTCCTTGACACTATTGAACAGTCACAATGTGTCACTTGGACAGCTGTGTACAAGTCCTGGGAAGGATGAACATTGATGTGAAACACTGCTCTCGGTTATAGTGGCTTCTTCTTCAGTCCGAACACTGCGATGAAGAGTAGGATCTCCACAAATGCAGGGAGAACACTACGGGAGATAGAGAGGATGGCAGCATTATAAGCAAAGCATCAACCTGCACGAGGCAAAAATGACCCAAATAACTCCAGGACACACACACACACGATGTCTGTCTGTCAGTCTGTCACACACACAAACCTGCAGAAGGCAAAAATAACCCAGTATGTCCAACACTCCCATCTCTGGAAGACAAAGAAAGACAGGGAGACGGACGCGCTGCAGTGGACAGCCAACGCTGGAGGAGACGTCAGTCAGGGAAACAAAACTTCTGAGGAGAAGCACACACACACACACACACACACTAACCTGCAGAAAGCAAGGATCCACCAGTATATTTCACATGCCCATTGTTCAAACAGAAAGAACAGCAAAGCCACAGAGGCACTGGCATGGGCTGCAGTCGCTAGTGTGTGGATGGAGAGATGGATGGTGTATGGGGAGGGAGTCCTGAGTCAGGGAATCTTAACCAAACCAATAAAAAGATGACTTCCTCAACCTTATATCCATATTAACGTCCCCTTGCTGATCTGAAAGAAGAGTATAACTTCCTGCATATTGCTTACATCTATCAATTCCCTTCCATGTTCTTCACTATTCCTAGAGAGTCACACTGTGCAGGCTTTCATTCTTGCCCAGCACCAACACTCAGCTACTCAACAAAACATCAAGACCTTGAGTAGCCTCCTTGTTGATGTGACTGGCAACACAAAATTAGTACTGTGCAAGAACGAAAGCAAACTGTAGTTCTCCAGGACTAGGACTGGTGACCACTGCTGTACTATGCATTATGTGTACTTTGAATATGTACAGGGTTTTGTGGAAGAGTTTTGAGAACATGTAAAGGATACAGAGGAGGCCCTGGGTGCAGTTGAACATAGACACACCAGAGAAGAAGCCAGCCAGCTCTATAGCAAACAGACCCATGGTGACTGACAACGCTACCACCAACCTAGAAGAGAGTGACAGAAAGATAGAGAGGAGAGAAAGAGATATATATATATATATATATATATATATATATATATATATATATATATACAGTGCCTTGCGAAAGTATTCGGCCCCCTTGAACTTTGCGACCTTTTGCCACATTTCAGGCTTCAAACATAAAGATATAAAACTGTATTTTTTTGTGAAGAATCAACAAGTGGGACACAATCATCAAGTGGAATGACATTTATTGGATATTTCAAACTTTTTTAACAAATCAAAAACTGAAAAATTGGGCGTGCAAAATTATTCAGCCCCCTTAAGTTAATACTTTGTAGCGCCACCTTTTGCTGCGATTACAGCTGTAAGTCGCTTGGGGTATGTCTCTATCAGTTTTGCACATCGAGAGACTGAAATGTTTTCCCATTCCTCCTTGCAAAACAGCTCAAGCTCAGTGAGGTTGGATGGAGAGCATTTGTGAACAGCAGTTTTCAGTTCTTTCCATAGATTCTCGATTGGATTCAGGTCTGGACTTTGACTTGGCCATTCTAACACCTGGATATGTTTATTTTTGAACCATTCCATTGTAGATTTTGCTTTATGTTTTGGATCATTTTCTTGTTGGAAGATAAATCTCCGTCCCAGTCTCAGGTCTTTTGCAGACTCCATCAGGTTTTCTTCCAGAATGGTCCTGTATTTGGCTCCATCCATCTTCCCATCAATTTTAACCATCTTCCCTGTCCCTGCTGAAGAAAAGCAGGCCCAAACCATGATGCTGCCACCACCATGTTTGACAGTGGGGATGGTGTGTTCAGCTGTGTTGCTTTTACGCCAAACATAACGTTTTGCATTGTTGCCAAAAAGTTCAATTTTGGTTTCATCTGACCAGAGCACCTTCTTCCACATGTTTGGTGTGTCTCCCAGGTGGCTTGTGGCAAACTTTAAACAACACTTTTTATGGATATCTTTAAGAAATGGCTTTCTTCTTGCCACTCTTCCATAAAGGCCAGATTTGTGCAATTACGACTGATTGTTGTCCTATGGACAGAGTCTCCCACCTCAGCTGTAGATCTCTGCAGTTCATCCAGAGTGATCATGGGCCTCTTGGCTGCATCTCTGATCAGTCTTCTCCTTGTATGAGCTGAAAGTTTAGAGGGACGGACAGGTCTTGGTAGATTTGCAGTGGTCTGATACTCCTTCCATTTCAATATTATCGCTTGCACAGTGCTCCTTGGGATGTTTAAAGCTTGGGAAATCTTTTTGTATCCAAATCCGGCTTTAAACTTCTTCACAACAGTATCTCGGACCTGCCTGGTGTGTTCCTTGTTCTTCATGATGCTCTCTGCGCTTTTAACGGACCTCTGAGACTATCACAGTGCAGGTGCATTTATACGGAGACTTGATTACACACAGGTGGATTGTATTTATCATCATTAGTCATTTAGGTCAACATTGGATCATTCAGAGATCCTCACTGAACTTCTGGAGAGAGTTTGCTGCACTGAAAGTAAAGGGGCTGAATAATTTTGCACGCCCAATTTTTCAGTTTTTGATTTGTTAAAAAAGTTTGAAATATCCAATAAATGTCGTTCCACTTCATGATTGTGTCCCACTTGTTGTTGATTCTTCACAAAAAAATACAGTTTTATATCTTTATGTTTGAAGCCTGAAATGTGGCAAAAGGTCGCAAAGTTCAAGGGGGCCGAATACTTTCGCAAGGCACTGTATATATATATATATATATTTTTTTTTTTTTGGATAGACTGTGTGTGTGTGTAGGGTTAGGAGTCCTGTCCTGGGTGAAAGATGCTTACTTGGTGTCCTCCTTGTCATATTGGTCCTGTGTGAAATCCAAAGGCAGGCAAGCTTCAACATTGTTCTCCTGTGGGCCAATGAGTATGATTACTTCAGAGATAGATCTACGCAGTATCACTAGATTCCAAGCACGGTTGAAACACAATATATTATAGAAGAGCCTGTTGATGATGTTGTGAACAACAACTGGTGTCTTCTAGATGCCAGATACAGACATGAGACATGTCACACACATGTGACAGAGGATATGGTTTGTCCAGAACCTTGCCAGTACTCAGAACATACCCGTGACCAGAAAATGGTGATGACGATGACGAGGTGAGCAGTGAGAGTCAGGAATCGTGCCGGGACCAGGCTGCTGACTGCAGACATTGCCCCAGCAAAGATGTGCCTTTATGGGTACTATGGTACCTAGAATAAAGAGGCGGAATAGGCAAACGTTGACAAGTAACGTTAATGTTAATATTGCCAATAGAAACAAAATCCGTGTGTTGACTTGAGCCTGCTACAATACAATACAATATAGGCTATAAATGTTAGCTAGACTACTAACGGTAACGTTAAGACTACTCAAATTAATGTGAACAGCACTTTATATACAATGTGTAGACTAAGTAACGTTACTATTAGCAAATGTATAAGCTAATTTATCCGCACACTCACCTTGATAGTGCTAACTTAGCTAGCTAATGTACCCAATACAGGACATACGACGTTGTTCAACTCGTTAGTCAGTATTTGGAGCCAAAAACTAGCCACATTTGATGATACATTTACCAGTAATTGAAACAACTGTGTCTAGGACTAGAAACAACAGACGCTTCAGCTGCAGGCATGGCTTAGCTCGTTGCTACAACAACTTAAATCTGGGGTGCATTCAAGAACGTAAGGTTTCGTTAACGATTTAGGACGGAAACAGACCAGTTGAGGATGAGGAACGCTTCTTCGTGAACGCGTCATTCATTCTAGTAGCGTTTTATAATCTCACGTCGCCATCTAGTGGCAAGAATAAAATCAAAACGTATTGGTCACATAGACATATTTTGCAGATGTTATTGCGGGTGTAGCGAAATGCTTGTGTTCCTAGCTCCAACAGTGCAGTAGTTTCTAACAATTCACAACAATAAACACAAATCTAAAAGTAAAAGAATGGAATTAAGAAATATATAAATATTAGGATGAGCAATGTCGGAGTGGCGTTGACTAAAATACAGTAGGATAGAGTACAGTATACGAGACGAGTAAAGCAGTATGTAAACATTATTAAAGTGAAACAATTGTCATGTAGGTATGGTCATATGCAATGCATGCATCAATATCAGTGTTCTGTTTTCACCAGACATGCAGTGGCAGTAAAATAATGTCATTCATTTTTGTGACAATTACATTTCAAACCAATTCTGCCCAAAATATTCAGAATGATTACGTGTATAGGCCTACACAGTGAGAAACACACACACACACACACACACACACACACACACACACACACACACACACACACACACACACACACACACACGCACGCACGCATGCACGCACACACACGTACGCGCGCACGCACACACACACACGCGACATGGCATCTTGCCAAGGGCGGCACGGGGCGCCCGCACAAAAAAAATTGGAATGGTGGCATTTCCGCGATCAGTTTTCTGTCGCTCATTTGCACGTCACGTCAATGATATCATGTCACACTGTGGGTCAATTAACCTTGTCGGAGTAGGCGCCCTGATTGTAGTTTGTGAGCTAGGCAGGCTACTGCCTGGGAAGGCCTCACACTCAGTAGTATGAGATGGGGAGAGGGGGGTAGGTTGACCTCAGGTCTCCCCACTGGAAGCCCGAGGTAGGGGGAGTGGGGGAATCTATCAAATAGCGCACCTCTAGCTTTGTACAGTACAAATGCAATTAGTAAAATAAGTCACACTACGAAATGCTACCAAATAAACCACAATTCATTCACAATACAGTGAATAATATATAGTTTCACAGACATATCGTTGCATTTTTTTCTTGTTTGTGCGAAATTGTTAAGAATAAAATACAAGCAGTCTGCACATCACCAAGGTGAATTGGTTTAGTCTTGACTATTGGTTGACAGTGTTAGGGGATGGGTAATGTATTGATGCTCCAGTGACAAATCAACCCAAATTTGTTTCTATTTGTCTTTGTAACTTATTTTTGTTATTTATGAGTCTTATTTGTTAATATATATTTTTATATTTCTATAGTTTTAAATGTTATGTTTATTTATTTGTGTTGTTCCAAATGTCAGAATAAAAATTACAGTTAGTGCAGAATGGTGCTTTTTTGGGTGGGGTGGAGAAGGTGGGGCGCTGAGGGGGGGTCGCCCAGGGAGCCATAGGAGCCAGAACCGCCACTGCACACGCACACACACACACACACAGATAGAGCGAGAGAGAGAGCACTTGAACCTGTTTCACTCAGCAGAAATCACCACGCATGCTCTATCCTCCACTATTGAACATCATCTTATCAGCGCGAGCCCAGTGGAAAGGGACAGAAATCAACGCTGCGCACTCCAGACCATATACATCCGGTCAGACTAATATGCGATAACCTATACCTAGGCTACATATGGTTGATTGACCAAGCTTTTAACATTTGCTTTATTCACCCTAGGACAACATATTTGAGTATATTACTAGGCCTAGGCTACGATTGTGAATTTGACAGACCAGTCTATATTCGCATCAACACCGCGTTTTATCCTAAAGGATGGCTGAAGCAGAACTACAGGCGTTTACGTCTATGATGGACGCACTCGTCCAAATCAGCGTAAGTGTGGTGATGATTAATTAGACCTATTTGTTTACCATAAATGTGATATGGAGACTGGAGCCTATTTTGTTATTCTGTAGGCCACCAGACCTAGGAATTATAGCAAACAGATGTGGTTTGGTTACCTGTATTTCAGTTGGCCGTTCAGAGAGAAATTCCTCAGCTAAGCTATATATATATATAATGTTATTAATATTGCATAATGTTTTTAGTTAAACTATGTTTTCAGCACGCCACGTAGGCCAGCCTATATAAGATATAGAGGCCTTCACATCCGTTTTGGCATCAACATTTCATCTTCCATCATACATAATTCTTAGGCTATATTTTTCTTCAATGTGAAATGGTCTGCTTTTGTTATTAGATTGACTAAAATTGAACCAGACATTCATTAATAAGTCTGAGCTATACATTAGAAATGGGTGGCATTTGGCTCCAACACTTTGGCTTGACGCCAGCGGCTGGTCACTATCGGCTGGTTATTGACACACCTAGCTATGAGGTAAAAGGTGAAAGGGGGATTAAATG
This sequence comes from Oncorhynchus mykiss, assembly GCF_013265735.2. Classification (NCBI taxonomy): domain Eukaryota; kingdom Metazoa; phylum Chordata; class Actinopteri; order Salmoniformes; family Salmonidae; genus Oncorhynchus; species Oncorhynchus mykiss. The sequence goes on along the minus strand of NC_048567.1, from coordinate 8,242,841 downwards.
GATAGCCAATATATATATGTTTGAAGCCTATCGGTCGAATGTGTACCCCAGCATGCACAGACAAAAAAACAATGGGCCCGATGATATGATTTGCAATCTCGCAACACCGTGAGCAGGGAACGGATGATGTTTGTCGCCATAGAAACGGGATTCAGGGAGCGCCAGCACGCGGCGGCGGTCTTGGCTCTCGCGCATCATAGGTGCAGAACCCCCCTGGGCGCAGAGAGGACCCACCGACACCGACTATTCTGGCCGAGCCAGGGAAATAAAAAATATTGATAGAGGAGAGAGAGAGGTGTAGTCATTCTAATCGAAGCCTAATCGATGTGAATGCTATTTTCCCGGTAGCCAGTAGCCTTGGCCCATCATGAATTTCCATAGCCGGCCTAGGGAAGTCGGCTAGGACTTGACCGGTAATATAACCTATTTTGTGCATTGAAATCCAATTTAATGTAATTAATTGTTCCCATAAAATGAATCTCCTCACCATCATGGTGGCTTGTATTAACTGAACTGAGGAAGGTTAGAATCAAGCAACTAGTCCTACAACAGAGCTATAGATAGAGGGATCTATTACTCCTCTATACTGGGTTTACATCATGCTGTTGGCCAGACAGAGCTGGAATGAAGTGATTAGACTCATATTTAAGGAGACTGGCTGTAGCGCCTTAGTCAGCCCTGGCCTGGGTATTTATACACACACACACCTGCTTTCTCCTTTCATGTGTCCAAAATAAATTCTAAACCAGGAATGGTTCAATAATGTAAGATGCTGTTTCTATCTCACTCTCTCTCATTCTCTCTCTCTCCTCTATTTAGAGCAGTTAAGTTATTCCTCTGCCTCATTCTCACTCCTGTTTTCACTTCCTCCCCTTTCCCATCACACCCTCTGCCCTGCTCACTCACTCTTTATTTGCTTCACTGCTCCTCTAACTCCTCTCCCCGTCTCTCTACTATCTCCAACCCCTTATCCCCCCTCCCTGCTCCTCTAACTCCTCTCCCCATCTCTCTACTATCTCCAACCCCTTATCCCCCCTCCCTGCTCCTCTAACTCCTCTTCCCATCTCTCTACTATCTCCAACCCCTTATCCCCCCTCCCTGCTCCTCTAACTCCTCTCCCCATCTCTCTACTATCTCCAACCCCTTATCCCCCCTCCCTGCTCCTCTAACTCCTCTCCCCATCTCTCTACTATCTCCAACCCCTTATCCCCCCTCCCTGCTCCTCTAACTCCTCTCCCCGTCTCTCTACTATCTCCAACCCCTTATCCCCCCTCCCTGCTCCTCTAACTCCTCTCCACTATCTCCAACCCCTTATCCCCCCTCCCTGCTCCTCTAACTCCTCTCCCCATCTCTCTACTATCTCCAACCCCTTATCCCCTCCCTGCTCCTCTAACTCCTCTCCCCATCTCTCTACTATCTTCAACCCCTTATCCCCCCTCCCTGCTCCTCTAACTCCTCTCCCCGTCTCTCTACTATCTCCAACCCCTTATCCCCCTTCCCTGCTCCTCTAACTCCTCTCCCCGTCTCTCTACTATCTCCAACCCCTTATCCCCCCTCCCTGCTCCTCTAACTCCTCTCCCCGTCTCTCTACTATCTCCAACCCCTTATCCCCCCTCCCTGCTCCTCTAACTCCTCTCCCCGTCTCTCTACTATCTCCAAACCCTTATCCCCTTCCTCCCTCTCTCGTCCTCCAGTCTAACATGAAGAGTATGGAGCGGGAGCTGCATTGCCCGGTGTGTACTGAGATGGTGAAGCAGCCCATCATCCTGCCGTGCCAGCACAGTGTGTGTCTGCTGTGTGCTGCTGAGGTGTTAATCCAGAGAGGATACCCTGCCCCAGACCTCCCCCCAGAGCCCAACTCCCCGGCTGCCTCCCCCAACACACGCTCCCCGCGCGGGGCACGCAGGCCCCCGCCCAAGACCACCGACCGCCTGGACCGCGTCCTCAGACCAGGTGGGTTAGTGTGTGTGTGAATGCTGATGTCGATCTCACTTGTGTGCCAGTGCCTGCAGATGAGAGTGACATCATCATCAGATCAGCATCTGACTTTGTTTTACTGGTCAGTGAAGATGGTTCATACCAGAGCCATATATAAATACACACACTACCATTCCAAAGTTTTTGGGTCACTTAGAAATGTCCTTGTTTTTGAAAGAAAAGCACATTTAAAAAAAAGAGAGAGAAAGAGATCAGAAATACAGTGTAGACATTGTTAATGTTGTTTCAGAAGTTTCAGAAGAAAGGGTTTTGTTTCTGGCCATTTTGAACCTGTAATCGAACCCACAAATGCTGATGCTCCAGATACTCAACTAGTCTAAAGAATGCCAGTTTTATTGCCTCTTTAATCAGGACAACAGTTTTCAGCTGTGCTAACACAATTGCAAAAGGGTTTTCTAATGATCAATTAGCCTTTTAAAAGGACAAACTTGGATTAGCTAACACAACGTGCCATTGGAACACAGGAGTGTTCCAATGGCACGTTGAAAGCCCGAACCACTGCTTTTAATCAGGGCAAGGTGACCGGAAACATGACCGAATACAAACAGTGTAATTATTCCCTCCGCAAGGCAATCAAACAAGCTAAGCGTCAGTATAGAGACAAAGTAGAATCGCAATTCAACGGCTCAGACACAAGAGGTATGTGGCAGGGTCTACAGTCAATCACGGATTACAACAAGAAAACCAGCCCCGTCACGGACCAGGATGTCTTGCTCCCAGGCAGACTAAATAACTTTTTTGCCCGCTTTGAGGACAATACAGTGCCACTGACACGGCCCGCAACTAAAACATGCGGACTCTCCTTCACTGCAGCCGACGTGAGGAAAACATTTAAACGTGTCAACCCTCGCAAGGCTGCAGGCCCAGACGGCATCCCCAGCCGCGCCCTCAGAGCATGCGCAGACTAGCTGGCTGGTGTGTTTACGGACATATTCAATCAATCCCTATCCCAGTCTGTTGTTCCCACATGCTTCAAGAGGGCCACCATTGTTCATGTTCCCAAAAGAGCTAAGGTAACTGAGCTAAATGACTACCGCCCCGTAGCACTCACTTCCGTCATCATGAAGTGCTTTGAGAGACTAGTCAAGGACCATATCACCTCCACCCTACCTGACACCCTAGAACCACTCAAATTTGCTTACCGCCCAAATAGGTCCACAGACGATGCAATCTCAACCACACTGCACACTGCCCTAACCCATCTGGACAAGAGGAATACCTATGTGAGAATGCTGTTCATCGACTACAGCTCGGCATTTAACACCATAGTGCCCTCCAAGCTCGTCATCAAGCTCGAGACCCTAGGTCTCGACCCCGCCCTGTGCAACTGGGTACTGGACTTCCTGACGGGCCGCCCCCAGGTGGTGAGGGTAGGCAACAACATTTCCACCCCGCTGATCCTCAACACTGGGGCCCCACAAGGGTGCGTTCTGAGCCCTCTCCTGTACTCCCTGTTCACCCACGACTGCGTGGCCACGCACGCCTCCAACTCAATCATCAAGTTTGCACACAACAGCGGTAGGCTTGATTACCAACAACGACGAGACGGCCTACAGGGAGGAGGTGAGGGCCCTCGGAGTGTGGTGTCAGGAAAATAACCTCACACTCAACGTCAACAAAACTAAGGAGATGATTGTGGACTTCAGGAAACAGCATAGGGAACACCCCCCTATCCACATCGATGGAACAGTAGTGGAGAGGGTAGTAAGTTTTAAGTTCCTCGGCGTACACATCACAGACAAACTGAATTGGTCCACCCACACAGACAGCATCGTGGAGAAGGCGCAGCAGCGCCTCTTCAACCTCAGGAGGCTGAAGAAATTCGGCTTGTCACCTAAAGCACTCACAAACTTCTACAGATGCACAATCGAGAGCATCCTGTCGGGCTGTATCACCGCCTGGTATGGCAACTGCTCCGCCCACCACCGTAAGGCTCTCCAGAGGGTAGTGAGGTCTGCACAACGCATCACCGGGGGCAAACTACCTGCCCTCCAGGACACCTACACCACCCGATGTCACAGGAAGGCCATAAAGATCATCAAGGACAACAACCACCCGAGCCACTGCCTGTTCACTCCGCTATCATCCAGAAGGCGAGGTCAGTACAGGTGCATCAAAGCTGGGACCGAGAGACTGAAAAACAGCTTCTATCTCAAGGCCATCAGACTGTTAAACAGCCACCACTAACACTGAGTGGCTGCTGCCAACACACTGACACTGACTCAACTCCAGCCACTTTAATAATGGGAATTGATGGGAAATGATGTAAAATATATCACTAGCCACTTTAAACAATGCTACCTAATATAATGTTTACATACCCTACATTATTCATCTCATATGTATATGTATATACTGTACTCTATATCATCTACTGCATCTTTATGTAATACATGTATCACTAGCCACTTTAACTATGCCACTTTGTTTACATACTCATCTCATATGTACATACTGTACTCAATACCATCTACTGCATCTTGCCTATGCCGCTCTGTACCATCACTCATTCATATATCCTTATGTACATATTCTTTATCCCCTTACACTTGTGTCTATAAGGTAGTAGTTTTGGAATTGTTAGCTAGATTACTTGTTGGTTATTACTGCATTGTCAGAACTAGAAGCACAAGCATTTCGCTACACTCGCATTAACATCTGCTAACCATGTGTATGTGACCAATAACATTTGATTTGATTTGATTTGAGTGATGGTTGCTGATAATGGACCTCTGTACGCCTATGTAGATATTCCATTAAAAAAATCAGTCATTTCCAGCTACAATAGTTATTTACACTGTATTTCTGATCAATTAGATGTTATTTTAATGGACAAAACATGTGCTTTTCTTTATATAACAAGGCCATTTTTCAGTGACCCCAAGCCTTTGAACAGTAGTGTATTTACAGTACCAGTCAAAGGTCTGGACACACCTACTCATTCAAGGGTTTTTCTTAATTTTTACTATTTTCTACATTGTAGAATAATAGTGAATACATCAAAACTATGAAATAACACATATGGAATCAAATCGAATCCAATTTATTTGTCACGTGCCGAATACAACAGCCTTTAGACCTTAGAATGAAATGCTTACTTACAAGCCCTTAACCAACCATGCTTTAAGAAGTTAAGAAAACAAATGAAAATAAGTGTTATGTAAAAAATAGACAAGTAAAAAATAGAAAATAGAAAATTAAAGGAACAAATAATTAAAGAGCAGCAGTAAAATAACAAGCAAGGCTATACACAGGGGGTACCGGTACAGAGTCAATGTGTGGGGGCACCAGTTAGTCGAGGTAACTGAGGTAATATGTACATGTAGGTAGAGTTAAAGTGACTATGCATAGACTATAAACAGAGAGAAGCAGCAGTGTAAAAGAGGGGTCTGGGTAGCCCTTTGATTAGCTGTTCAGGAGTCTTATGGCTTGGGGGTAGAAGCTGTTAAGAAGCATTTTGGACCTAGACTTGGCGCTCTGGTACCACTTGCCGTGCGGTAGCAGAGAGAACAGTCTATGACTAGAGTGGCTGGAGTCTTTGACAGTTTTTAGGGACTTCCTCTGACAACTCCTGGTATATAGGTCCTGGATGGCAGGAAGCTTGGCCCCAGTCATGTACTGGGCCGTATGCACTACCCTCTGTAACGCCTTGTAGTCGGAGGCTGAGCAGTTGCCATACCAGGCAGTGATGCAACCAGTCATGATGAATCATGCAGTAACCAAAAAAGTGTTAAACAAATCAAAATATATTTGAGATTTGAGATTCTTCATAGTAGCCACCCTTTGCCTTGATGACAGCTTTGCACACTCTTGGCTATCTCTCAACCAGCCTCACCCGGAATGCTTTCCCAACAGTCTAGAAGGAGTTCCCACATATGCTGAGCACTTGTTTGCTGCTTTTCCTTCACTCTGCGGTCCAACTCATCCAGAACCGTCTCAATTGGGTTGAGGTCAGGTGATTGTGGAGGCCAGGTCATCTGATACAGCACTCCATCTCTCTCCTTCTTGGTCAAATAGGCCTTACACAGCCTGGAGGTGTGTTGGGTCATTGTCCTGTTGAAAAACAAATAATAGTCCCACTAAGTGCTAAACAGATGGGATGACATAACGCTGCAGAATGCTGTGGTAGCCGTTCTAGTTAAGTGTGCCTTGAATTCTAAATAAATCACAGACATTGTCACATGCAAGCACCATCACACCTCCTCCTCCATGCTTCAAGGTGGGAACTACACATACGGAGATCATCGGTTCACCTACTCTGCGTCTCACAAAGACACAGCGGTTGGTACCAAAAATGTCAAATTTGGACTCATCAGACCAAAGGACAGATTTCCACCAGTCTAATGTCCATTGCTCATGTTTCTTGGCCCAAGCAAGTCTCTTCTTATTATTGGTGTCCTTTAGTACTGGTTTCTTTGCAGCAACTCGACCTTGAAGGCCTGATTCACGCAGTCTCCTCTGAACAGCTGATGTTGAGATGTGTCTGTTACTTGAACTCTGCGAAGCGTTTATTTGGGCTGCAATCTAATGTGCAGTTATCTCTAATGAACTGGTCCTCTGCAGCAGAGGTAACTCTGGGTCTTTCTTTCCTGTGGTGATCCTCATGAGAGCCAGGTAACTCTAATGAACGTATCCTCTGCAGCAGAGGTAACTCTGGGTCTTCCTTTCCTGTGGCGGTCCTCATGAGAGCCAGTTTCATCACAGCGCTTGATGGTTTTTGCGACTGAACTTGAAGAAACTTTCAAAGTTCTTGAAGTTTTCAGGATTGACTGACCTTCATGTCTTAAAGTAATGATGGACTGTCATTTCTCTTTGCTTATTTGAGCTGTTCTTTTTATAATATGGACTTGGTCTTTTACCAAATAGGACTATCTTCTGAATAACACCCCTACCTTGTCACAACACAGCTGATTGGCTCAAACACATTAAGAAGTAAATCAATTCCACACGTTAACTTTTAATAAAACGCACCTGTTAATTGAAATGCATTCCAGGTGACTACCTCATGAAGCTGGTTGAGAGAATGCTAAGAGTGTGCAAAGCTGTCATCAAGGCAAAGGGTGGGTACTTCGAAGAATCTCAAATATGTGGTTACTTTTGTGATTACTACATGATTCCATATGTGTTATTTCATAGTTTTGATGTCTTCACTATTATTCTACAATGTAGAAAATAGTAAAAATAAAGAAAAACCCTTGAATGAGTAGGTGTGTCCAAACTTTTGACTGGTACAGTATAGCAAACAGTTCAGCCAGGTTTCAGAACATTTGCCATGTTAGCGTATTTATTGTCTAAACGTTGATGATGTAACAATAGGAGAGCTCCTCCTCCAGTTCCCTATGAAATGACCCGCTGTAAACAAACAAAACAGAACTGAGAATTTAAAATAGGTTTTTATTGATTACCATTCTGCATAATGTGCATCCAAGTCTGTACAGTGTTGGTGTGTCTTCATTGGCTTTGAAATCTATCTGAAATAAACAACACAATTTGGAAGTGTTAATTATCACCTAGCAATAGCTACAGTTGAAGTCGGAAGTTTACATACACCTTAGCCAAATACATTTTAACTCAGTTTTTCACAATTCCCAACATTTAATCCTAACAAAAATTCCCTGTCTTACGTCAGTTAGAGAGAATGTGAAGAATGTGAAATGTCAGAATAATAGTAGAGAGAATTAATTATTTCAGCTTTTATTTCTTTCAGCTTTTATTTCTTTCATCACATTCCCAGTGGGTCAGAAGTTTACATACACTTGGGAGCATTGCCTTTAAATTCTCCCGGAACGTTCAACTGCAATGGCCCAACTCTCTATATACACAAAGTATACTGAACATTAGGAACTCCCTTTTGCCCTCAGAACAGCCTCAATTCGTCAGGGCATGGACTCTACAAGGTGTCCAAAGCATTTCACTTGGATGCTGGCCCATGTTGACTCCAATGCTTTCCACAGTTGTGTCAAGTTG